>NC_090929.1:1346642904-1346943404 GCF_040938575.1 Ambystoma mexicanum
GCACGATCGCGAATAAATTAATCAGCTATTTAATTAAATGAAACTCTCGCACCATCTGATAGCATGAACCGGACAACATCAGCGGGCCCTAACAAGCTGCCCACTATTGTAGACCTCGCCATGGTTTCTATTTCTGACATATCAATACACGCGAGTCACTCAGACTCGGCTAGTATACACAATCTTTCACGCTTGCCCTCTATCTTCAATGATGAAGTGTGTGATTCACCAGCAGTGTCTATCTCTTTTGTGGCTCCTGCTCCATCCGGGCAGACCGACTGCATTACCGAAACACAAGGATCACACTAGCCAACTACCTATGGTAGAAATCACCTTAACTGCAATAAATATGTCTCTAATTAGCTTGAGTAAACTATTTGAAACCTTGGACCAAAAAATATTGTTACAAGCTTTACAAATCAAGCAAATTATGGATTAGATAACTAATGAAACACGCACAGTGAGGAGACAAAAAGTAATAACAAAACAACCTACTCAACCTGATTTGGATAATTGCTTAGATCCTCATCACCTGATGGCACAAATATCAGTGATAATTCCTGTATTAACCACGTTTGCAACTGTCATTCGTCCTGTAATTGAAGAAAGTAAACACTCTGTAAACAAAGGCAAGAATGTCGAATACAAAAAGTCCATCTAATGTAAGAATGGTAATTCCCTACAATCCTATGATATTTTTCTTCCAGAACAGCAACAAAGTTGAATTGCCGGGTATGGCAAAAGAAAGGTGGCCGAAAAATCACAAATAAAGAAAACTAAAAATCTGAAATCCATATGCTCTAACTACAAATCAACCTCAAAACAATTCACAAGAACAACTGTAGCGTCACAGAAACAAGCATAACATGCCAGCCCAGCGGTTGTAAGAAAATATAAAAACTTAAGTAAAGATAAAAAGGGAACAAAACAATGTGAAAAAGTACCTCACTCTGCGTATCCTCCATTAGGTGATCTCGTAGCTACGTTAAAAAATCCACCTGATGGGATGTCAAGCACGGTTACAAGTGGTCGGAACCAACAAGTGAAAAAAATAAACATCTGAATAGATCTGGATGTTTTGGCCACCGAAGAGATCAAAGATGCAGTTGATGCCCATCTGAACTCCCAATTGAAACAACAACCATCACAAGCAACCAATGTCATTCATAGAGATGACTTTACTAAAGCTGGAGCTGCACCTAGTCAAGAAAATCTTTGTAAGCAACTAACACAGCCCAAAGACTAAACATTCTGTGCATGCCAGGCAAATGGAATTCCGCTTAAAGTACATGTGTCGTTGCATTCGCACAGTAAGGTGCCTGATTCAACGGTGAGCTCCCTTCTTAGCAATGAAGTAGTCATTCCAATAATGACAGAAGAAAAACAACACAACATACTTTAATTATGAAATGTCGCCCGGCTCCTCACAAACAATTCACTATGGGTCGAGCTAACATATTAAGTATTTTTGAAGACCCTCCATCATTGGGTGTGTTAAGGATTTCAATCAGGCAATACACCTGGGTCTCAGCCTAGCATGCAATGCACACATTAAATACTTATTTATTGTGTCTATAGGTTCAATATTTAGAGTGATATGCCACTCATAGCATACCCCTTCTCAAATTACCCCCAGGTCACAATGGACCAGGAATCAGGCTGGTTGTCAAAGGTAATATTTATTTATTTATTTAAAATTCAAATCAAACATATGTTTTAATATATATGGGGCAGCAATCACCAATGTGGAGACAATACAAATAGGAATGTAGATAATGCAGTTGAATTCACTTTTTAGCACACAGAATATAAAACACACACAAAAGAACAGTTTTGGCTTGTGAAAAGATAGCGCGTAGGTTAAGATTTCCCCCTGCAAATTCCTCAACTCACAAAGAAGCAATTCTACACAGATGTAAGTAAGCAGCAGGCATTTAGGAATAAAGAACAGTGTATAGGGTTTCAATGCAATCTTCCCTCCCTAACAAAAGAGAAAAACATTTTGGGAAATTTACACCTTTTAAAATGACATTTGAAATGGCTGTGTGAAACAATGAAAAGTGTGCAAAAATCCGTAAATTGACATAAATTCCTGAAAAGATCCTAACATAAGCTACAATATGAGCAACAGTACACACTTTAAATCAGAAAGGAAGTTTTGGAAATACTTTGAATGGGAAAACACTTGTGTAAAACCTTTGCAAAATTGAGAATTCCCACCTAAATTTTACTATGCGATTTTTAAGAACAACGGGTCAAATACACTGTTTCTGGATGTGTTCTGGATTTCACAAGACAAAAAGGATTTTCAAGAAGTTATCGCTAGCACAAGGAATCAAAGCAAGGTTTCATGACTGGCATGACAATATTACAAGTTCTTAAGTTAAAGATAGGATGAGTTACAGATTGGGATAGGACTATGTGGGGCAACCGGGGGCTGGTCACGGTGGACAGCAGGTTGCATCAGCTGGGCAAGGACATGTCTGGTCAGGGGGTTCTCCCAAAGAGTAAGCAGCCTTTCCTCCTCTCTCCCTGAATTATTCAGATTTTTGTAGGGTTTAATTCTGGATGGTGGTTCTGGCTGGATTGGAGGTACTGCATGGGTCCGGATCAGCTACCCCTGGCCTGGCACTGGAGACTGGAATCTTGCAGGGTGAATGTGGAATGTCTGGATCTCTGGATGTTGATGTATGAATGTCCTGATTCTTGAATGTCCTGACTCTCCCTAAGCTTCCTCCTTTTATAAACCGGATGACATCAGAGGAATTTTACTATGTGGGCAGAACTGAGCTAGACCTAACTCTAAGAAGGGATAGGTAAGTTTGTGGATGCCGTTGCCTCCCTGTAAGCAGATTGGACCTAGGGAAGTGACATCAGCTTTACGGTGTGTTTTATGATGTGCATTGTTATACCACAGTTACTTTTGCCAAAATCAGTTATGACACAAAATGCTAATTTTTACAATTGTTAGCCTCCTGAAAATCGGATAAGCAGATCCCATATTTTACCAGGAATATGCTCTTCCAACTCCCAAGTTTGTAAAATGCTGTTTTTTCCTTCTGATACTTTTCTCAAAATTTCTATGGAAAATATTTCCCCTAAAAATCTACAAATGGATACACAAAAGCTTATCAATGTTGGGCATATTTTCATTTAACTTTTATAACCATGTCATGCACCCTTTTTACAGAAATGTCTTTTTACTGCTGTTTGCGTCCCCCACAGGTTAGGAAGATCCACATCATCTTATTTTACATTACTGCGTTTTCATATCACTGAAATAAATGTTTTAAAGCAAAAAGTCTTTTCATTCTTATGGGCCAGCTTTGTTCTCAGAAGTGTGCAGTCTTCCCAACCCCCCAGCAAATGTCTTTCCTTGATCAGCTTTGCCAAGAGGTTGCCATGGATTCTCCTTTGAAGTCCTTAGTTTCAATGCAGAGGATTTTCACACTTCTGATGGAAACACATGGGTTGGAGTCTCCCGTTTTTCTTGGGAGCATCCATGCCATGCAGTCTGAGGCACCCTGTAATTATCACACATGGCAGTCAACAGAATTGTTTCCCTGCCCTGGAAATGGGAAATCACGGGGAGGTGCATGATTTGGCCTTTGAGCCAAAACTGGTCTAACAGGAATGCCTGAGTCAGCTAGGCTGTTGAAATTCTTTTTGTAACTAAAATAAAATAAACAAAGTTAAATATACCTATATTTTTGCAGCTTTTCTTCCCCCAATGTACAGTTGTGTTTCTGGGCATTTTACAGTATTCTTTCCCATTTAGCTTCAATCATGTCCTTTCTTTTCTCTTTTTTTATTTTGATCAATTTAACAAAATGTTTTCCTTGCATTTTGCTGTCTGAAAGCTTCCAGAGCTCTAGTCAATTTCTGTACACAGCGATATATTCAAGAAAAGGGTTCTTAAGAAACTGGCATAAGCAAAGGGAGAGAAGAGTTTTGACTGTGTTACTTTGTTGCAAAAGTAAACGCTTGCTGTACAGCCTGAAATTAATTTCTCTAATCTTTAACAGATTTTACTGGACACCACACTGCCTTTTAGGGAGGACTGGCCCTCATTTACGTTGCAAAGTACAAGAGGATATTATGTCTCGAGGAACAACACACACATTTTATTATGATAATATTTAACAGATTTACAATTATTGGCTTATATATTGCCAGTATTCAGTGAGATTTTAGCTTCGTTACTTATTTCCTATTAAATATATATTATGCATATACTGGCTCCTTATATATTTTTTGTGCCCCCTCCTTCATTATGAAAGCCCGGTATGAATTATGGGTAGAATCTTCAGATCAATATGTTTTTATCTGCTTGATGTTAATAACATTTCATAATTCATTGTATGTTTGGTGTTATGCTCTGATTTTGCTTTATTCTCAGCCATTCATTGTAAATCTGGTAAATATTATAATAATATAATTTGTGTGTTGTTCCGCTAGAAATAGTATCCTCTTGTACTTTGCTTCATTAGTTTCCCCCATGTACGCGTTGTAGGGAATACCCATCCTGTTGTTCCAACCTCATTTGATGGTGTTCATCCTAAATTTTGATGGGCATGGATGTGTTTTACTGGAACCAAACTGTGTAATGTTGAAAGATGAAAATAGCACTAGTGCAAAGACATTTTAAATACAGAACATTTTCTGTTTCAGTGGGAAGTTTTGAGCTGGCAGCATAGCAGCACTGAGCCAGGCTGCCTTTGAATTTTTTGGTGCACATGAAGAAAATAAATGCAGCTGTTTTCCGGGTGTTCTATGTGCCCTCTCACCCCATACGTGCTCTGCAGAGCCAGCACAGCCATTATTTTTGGTAACTGCTAAAAACAGAGGGAATATGTGCTCAGCAGACCCAGAGCAGCCATTATCCTTGTACCTGCTGAAAATGCAGTTTAGTGATGCAGGGAAGTACTGCTGGGCTGGTAAATGTACCCCACAATGACACCTAGGTGAAGAGTGGGAGGAGCTAGAATGACTATATAAGAGTCATGTTTGCATTGATTACCTGGGTAGCAGCATCAGAGATTCAGAGAAGTGGGAGAGTAAGTATCTGTCCCTTGATACAAGCAGGTGAGACATGCACCTATTGGTGACAACTGGCGGCTGGAGAAGAAGGAGTCAGGTATCCTTGATGTTAGCTTGTGGGAGGGTTCTGCTCAGCTAGTTCACCAGGGATAGAGCAGCAGAAATTCAGAAGGGCTATGTGAAAGGAGTGAAAAGTGCTAAGAAGCATTAAGAAACAACGTGAAAGTTGTCTTGAATACTTATCAACTACATGAAAAGCAAGTGTGAAAGACAAGTGGTTGCAACTAAGAGGGGCATGGTGAAAGCAAGGTGGTGGAAGAAGATATATAAAACAAAGCAAGGTGAATGCAAGTTGTGACAAAGCCAAAAGACTGCCAATCTTCAAGTGGTAATCACGCTCCATAAACTGCCAAAGAGATTTCACGGCACATGTTATGTAATGACTCTGGTGATGCGTGGAAAACCACCTGTTAACCAAGAAGACTTAAAAGCATCATAAAGTGTCAAGGGTTATCAATTGTGTGCCCTTTAGACTTGGGAAATAGCCTATAAATCTCACAGACAAAGGCTTTGTGATCCAAGTGCTGGTAAATGTACACCCACAGAATCCTGCTTACCCGGGACTTCTTGTTGAGGGAGAGTAGGACAAAGTAGGGTTCATCTAGTGGAGCTCTTCTTTCATCTGGGAGCGGTACGCAAAGATCTACCTTCTGTCTTTCATTGGCGAGTGTGGAGCAACACCCCCTTTCCTTGCTTCCCTTTCTAGGTCCCAAGGGATGTCCTCATCGGTCTAGGAGGGAATGGAATTAGTACTCTAATAGGAGATAGATAAAAACAGGTGTCATAATCTTTCACTGACTGTCTTCATTGAAGGTTGACATCAGTGGTACAAGGCATACATGTATAATAATCAGGGGTTTTTGAACAATATCAGAAAACAAATTACTCAGGAAGACAACAACTTTATTGACCGTTTACACTATGGTCCTGTTACACATTTCTGCAATAACGATGAAGAAAAATACTCGTGTGTTAGATAAATATACCTCGGGACCTGCCTTGGGCTTTTTCTTTTTCTTTCTTCTCATTCTCCAGATGTCTCCTCTACTTGATTTTCCTTTGACTCCTCAATCAGCTGCAAAGTGTATGTGTGGTATCAACTTTGTAACTGATTAATGTGGACCCATTTCTCTTCTGACAGCTCTCCTTTGGGGAAGTGGATTCTGTAGGTGACAGGTGAAATATTGTCTACAATTTCAAAGAGAAATGTCTGCTTCTTAGTCTGGTTCCTCTGGAAATTGTACAAGTAGACTCTGTCTCCTACTTGGTATTCCTTTTTCATTATTTTTAAATCATATTGAGTTTCCATCCTCTCTGCCGATTTCTCAAGATTCTGCTGAGCGTACACAAAAGCATGATGAAGGTGTTTTCTTAGATAAACAACATATTCATGTGTTGTGGAGGCGGTTATCAGTGTCTGCTCTTGTGTTCTGTAGAGCAGATTCTGAGGTAGCACCATATTTCGCACAGTCATTAGTTCAAATGGAGACATTTTGGTCGCAGAAGATGGTGTAGATCTGATGGCCATCAGGACAAGCGGTAATCGGATGTCCCAACTGGGCCTAGAATCTGCCACAAACTTTTTTAGAATGCTCACAATGGTTTTATTGGACCTCTCAACTCCCCCACTAGAGGAAGGGCGGTATGCAATATGAATTTCCCATTTTACCCCAAGTATATTCCACATTGTTGTCATCACTTTGCTGGTGAATTGACTTCCTTGGTCTGACTCAATCCTCCAGGGAAGTCCAAAATGTGAGAAGATGTGGTTGAACATCAGGGCAGCTGCTGATTCTGCCTTGCAATTTGGGGCCATACTACTCTAGAAATCTTGCAGGAGGTTGCATTCTGGCAACACATGGGGCAGGTCCTCGACCAATACTTGAAATGGTGTCTTGTGTGTGCACAATTTCAGCCAAGTTCACTCACACACTGAGCACCCCTCCAGAAGAGGGAGATGACACTGGGCCTCATTCCGAGGTTGGTGCTAGTCATGGCGCTATTAGCGTCATGACAAGCACCATTACCGGTACCGTGTCCGCCCTAGTTCAATGGGGTTTTACCGATCTAGTCCGACCTTTGCGGAACCGGTAAGTCCCCATTGAAAATGTCAATCCCCATTCCCATTTGAGCCCCCATAGGGCTCAATGGGAATGGGGAGGGTGCTAATAACGGTACCGTAAATTACGGTAGCGTTATTAGCTCTGAAGTCCCTTTGCGGGTCCCGTCCTTAACGCCTGCTAAAACCAGGCATTAAGGAAGGACCCGCAAAGGGACCTCGGAATAGGGCGCAACGGGATTACCAGCACCGGTGTCATTACCGGTGCCCGGTATCTCTTTGCGCCCGGGTCGTAATGAGGCCCACTGCCTTGGTCAGATTTACAAGTAGATTTCATCGGGCCCATGATTCACTCCTCTAGGGGGAACAAGTACATGTTTACAGTAAAATGCTTATTTCCCAAATGGGTTCTTCTGAGCCCTCAACATGCGATTCAGATCCTGAGTGAGGTCCTGAACCTGGCATTCCAGTTGGAACACCAGCTCTGGCTGGTATGGGGTTCTTTGCTAAAACCTAGAAGGTTCTCGGGAAGGGTAACTATCCCTTCTCCCGTGGTACCCTGGGTACTGGAGATTCCCTTGGTAACCCTCCACCCTTGGGCTCCCCTCTCCTGGATTGGGTGGTCTGGACTCCTGAAAGTGGGGAGAGAAAGGAAGCTTATCCTGTAGGTTGGGGGTTGGAAGGTACCAGGGGAAGAAACTTAACCCAGGATTCGGAAGATAACTGCCCTCCTGAGGAAAGTTGGAAGGAAGTTTCCTGGGGCAGTACTCACCTGGTTGGATCCCCCCTTGAGCCGGGGGAGTCCATACATTACCCAAGATAGGTCTGTTGCCCTTATACCTGGGACTAATATAATTTGCAGAGTTATATTGGTGGGGTTACCTACCTGACTACCACCTGCTGCTGATTCATCAAAAGGCCTTCTTTGCCTCTGATTCAGCTGGTTTTGGGAAGGTGTATTTTTAGGCCTCCCCATTTCTAGGTCCAAAATGGGGCCAACCTTCACCTCCGCCACCTTTCAGCAGTGGGGGGTGTTGATTGGTTTGGGGTTTTTTGTTTGGTTTTTGCTTTCTGCAGGATTTTGGACCTCGTAGATCCGGGTAGCCTGCTCTATTACCCAGTCCAGGGTCCTGTAGTTGCGAAAATCCCTTACCAGCTGTGTCATTATATATTTTGGGAGCATGTGAAAATAGGTGTTTATACATTCTCTACTATTCATGCCCAACCTTCTGGTAGTTTGCACAAAGGCACATTTAAGCTCCTGCACAAATTCTCTTGGGGCCTGATCCTCTCTGCACTGCAGATTGTAGGCTGCTTTGCAAGCCTCTTCAGAGTTTCTGTGGGTGGAAAAGTGATTCAAGATGGCCGCCTTGTAGGCGGACCACCTTGAATGGTTCTGGTCCTCCAACCCCACAAAGAAGCTGGAGTACTCCAGAGAGAAAGTCCATTTGGCATAGTCTACGCAGTTCTGGAAATGTTTTATGTGAAAAGAGTCCATCATCTGTTCTTATAGCTCCAGAGGCTCGCAGACAGACTATTTTACATTTTTGTGATGTATGGTAATATGTTCCGAAATTGCCTTAATCTGCTTAATCGGGTCTTTCACCAGAGCTCTCTTTTGTTTATTGGCCTTCTTTTGCCGCTTCACCTGAGTCCATTCGCCTTCAGAGCTGCTACTGTTTGAGGTCCCCTCGTTCTCTTCTTGGCGCTCCCTGATTCGTTGAGCTTGTGAGTTGAACTCAGAATGGTGGAGTCTAGTTCCTTCTTCCCTGTTGTACCGTGGGCTCTCTGGGTCACTCCACTTGGACTCCCTCTTTTGCACAGGAGAGTGGTCTTCTGACTCCTCTCTGCTTCCAGGATTGATGTGATATGATAGGTTATTTATAATGCGCTTAATACCCAGAGGTTTCTAAATGCGGACCCGGGGATTGAACCTGTGTTGCTCTTTTTCATCTTGTTTCCATGGTGAGCATGTTGCCCCTGAGCCATCCTCCCATGACAAGTGATGGAGAATCCCCCCCACTGCCTTGATTGGGTGGAGGTATTTAGAATGCTCTTTCGGCGCCTCAATTCATGCTCTTTTTTGTTCTGCATAGCAAACCAAATGGTCCCTCTGTAGATGATGCTTCTGTAGGTCTAGCTCTGTGAGTTTCTCCTCATACGAGTCTTCCTGATCAGATGTATCGGTCATAATATTTTGGAATATGTACAGGGATGCACATCCATCAATCTCTGATGGGCGGTGGCCTGACTGTTCAATCATGCTGGGCCTACTAGAGTTTGGCTGCCTCATGATTCCTGATTCCTGTGAACTGGTGGGCATGAAGTTAGCAGTACTTGGTACATACAAGGCGGTAAATGGTTTTGAGGCCCTTGGTACAGAGGGCATCACACTGTGATCAAGGGAGGCCCTGTCCCTCTCTACTTGTTCAGGGTACCTCAAGTTTTGATTTTGCCTAGCATACTCTTTTTCTAACAGCTCAAGTTTATCTCTCACAGCCCCTATTTCCTGACAATAGGCTAAGGCTTGTGCCTTTTACTCTGCTATAAGCTCTTAACGTACCTCTACTACCTGCTCCTGAGCTGCCACGTGGCTCTGGAGTCCCCTGTTCTCATCACAGAGGGCCTCATTGCCTTTCTGTGTTGCATTTTGCTCTGAATTATTTTGTTGTTGTAGAGCCAAGTTCTCTTTTAGCTGTTTGATGTAGTTTTCCAATTCTACTTCAGCATCTTGGCTCTCTTGCAATTTTTCTTCTACTAGTTTTAATTCAGCCTGGATTTGAGTTAAGAGCTCAGATTGGTTTTTGCGCAAGAGTTCCATTTTCTTCATATTTTTCTCCATAACCCCTATGTGGAGATATTTGTAGGTTGTCGGACCATTTGAATCTGCTCCTCTTTAATACTCAGAGTCATGTGCAATTCACTCAAGGCTTGATGTAACAGGCCACCGTCCCGCTACACATCCATGTTCATGGAGGTGACCTGTTGCATCATGCTGGACAGCCAGGCTTCCTGTTCCTGCTCCTCCCATTCCCTGCTAACAAATCAATTATGCAGAAGGTGCTGCCTAGCCATATTAATCTCAACGGTGCTCATTATGAAGAGTGTTCTTCCTTTATTAAAATATTTATATAACGGTAAACCTATATTCTGTTGCTTTTTGTCTTGTTTGGGTTGATTTTACTTTATTTTTACACACAGGCCTGCTACTTAGGGTCTACATTTTGGGATAGTGCTTTTACACTGTAACACAGTTTTCTAACCCAACAAAGTATCACTAGCTTGATGGTTAGCCTGCCGTTAAGCTGTCACAGGTGAAAACAATATCTCAATCCTGGCAAACAAGGACCCACTGTGTTAAGGATTTTAAAGATGCAGCACACTCCAGACCAGGACTCTGTCACATGTTTCCCCCTTTCTCACCTGTTTTCGCTGTTTGATGGATGCCGTTGTAGAAGTCTTCTTCCTTAAGGTTCGGGTCTTGTACAAGCCCCGCTCGGCGTCTTCGGCTTCCAGTGTTCGTTCAACTTCTTGTCCGGGATCGATAGTGAACTCCAGGCAATCCAGGAAAAATAAGGAAAAGCACTTGGAGGCGGGTGCATGGATTCCGGGAGAAGGTTGGTTAAGAAGGAGAAGTGATAGAATGAAGCAAGGGTCCGGGAACCAGGAAAGAAACAAAGTTCTGAAAAGCGAACTACGGAGCACAGGTCTAGGCACAGTTAACAGTAGCGTTGAGACGCGCGGAAACGCGGGGTGTGGCTATTTTATCGAGCGTGCTGCAATGAACGTGAAGGCTGGCAGGCAGTGTTCAGTGTTTGCGGCCATGTTGGTAGTACAACAGATTGCAAGCCCTGACGTGACAGGGTCCAGGAGGCCCAGAAGGGCCGTGTCCAATGGGTCATGACAGCATGCCTCCTCCGAAAACCCGTCCCGCCAGGTTTGCCCGGGTGTATGAGATGGAACCTTCGGAGTAACCTGGGGGTATTCAAATTGGAGACGGGTTCCCAAGTGCATTCACTGGGTGGATATCCTTTCCATTCCACCAGGTACTGGAGATGACCACGTTTATATCTGGAGTCACATATTCTGAAGACTTCATATTCCAGTTGGCCATTGACAAGGACAGGGATAGGTCTGAGGTTAGTCCAAGAGTTCTGGATGTATGGCTTTATTAGAGATGTATGAAAAACTGGATGGATCTTCTTCCAGGAATCCGGCAATTTGAGGCGGAAGGCCACTGGGTTGATGATTTCTTTTATAGGAAAAGGCCCATAATATCGGGGAGACAATTTATTTGGCCATAGATGTCGAGGCAGTAGTTTCGAGGATAACCATACTTTATCGTCTATTGCGTAGGAGGGCGCTGGTCTTCTCTTTGAGTCTGCATAATGTTTGGTCTGATTCCGGGCTCTTTCTAGATGTTCTTTGGCTTCTCTTTGTACATTGATAAGAGTTTCAATCCAGGAATCGACTGTAGGAATCGGTGTAGGATGGGGGAGGACAGAAGGTAGAACCGAAGGGTGGAACCCTTGGCTACAGAAGAAAGGGCTGGTTTTAACAGCCGAGTGATCTGAGTTATTATAAGCGAATTCAGCCACAGGTATTAAAAGGGACCATTAATCTTGGACCTTGGTAGCAAAACATCGAAGATATTGTTCTAAGGTTTGATTCACACGTTCAGTAGCTCCGTTGGTTTGTGGATGAGGAGAGAGCCCGTTGAATTCCTAGTATTCGACAAAGGTATTTCCAAAACTGAGAAATGTATTGGGGTCCTCTGTCCGATATTATCTTGGAAGGGAGACCATGAAGCCAGAATATGTGTTCCAGGAAAATTCCAGTGAGTTCCGATGATGATGGTAGTTTATACAGGGGTGTAAAATGAGCCAAATGAGTGAACAAGTCAATGGTGACCATGATAGTCGTGTATCCCCTGGAAGCTGGAAATTCCACAATGAAGTCTGTAGCGATAAGTTCCCAGGGCCTTGTTGGTAGTGTAGGCTGCAGTAGGAGACCTGCCGGTCTCTGTTATCATGTTTGTTCTGACTACAGACAGAACAGGCTTGGACGTACAGTTTAACGTAAGTCTTCATTCTAGGCCACCAGAATTGCCTTTGTATTAGACGGAGGGTATTGGTAATGCCACGATGTCCAGAGTGAAGTGTATTGTGGCAAAGGTTTATTATCCTTTGTTGTAGTTTCTGTGTGGGAATGACTAAGGCATTATCTTTGAACAAATATCCGTCCTTTGTTTTCAGATCCCATTGATTCTTCCTTGAAATGTTCTTCCAGAGTTCAGAGGACTGGGTTTGTAAGCAAATTTCTTCCAGGAGGTTGATTGCGTGAGCTACAAATATCGTATGGGGAAACATCTTAGGGAATGTCCGGTCTTCTTGATGTTCGTAATCAGGACGTCGAGATTATATTCTGCGTTCCAGGGACATGGTGAATCTGGAACTGGTATTGGGCAAAGAAGAAGGCCCAACAGGCTTGACGGCTATTTCTACATTCCAGGGCATGTAATACTTGAAAATTTTGATGGTCCGTGTGAACCTGGACCGGATGTTTTGCTCCTAAGAGTAAATGACGCCACTCGGCAAAGGCTTGACAGATGGCTAACAGTTCCTTTTCTAAAACAGAGTAGTGGGTTTCACTGGGAGTTAAGGTCCGTGAAAGATAAGCAATGGGATGTTCCGGTCTGTCGCCGAATTCTTGTTTCAGAACTGCTCCAATGGCGTAGTTAGAGGCGTCTGTTTCCACTAAGAAGGGCCTATTGATATCAGGTTGAGCCAGGATGGGAGCTTGAGTGAACTCTGTTTTCAAGCATTGGAAGGCTTCCTCCTGAGCTGTTCCCCAATGAAAGGGAGCGTCTTTCTTCAACAAGGCAATAATCAGTTGGACTATCTCGGAAAAGGTTGGTATACATTTCCTCTAGAAATTAGCTAAACCCAGGAAGGACTGGATCTGTTTCATGGTGGTCGGGCTTGGCCAGGATAGTATAGCCTTTACCTTGGATTGATCCATTCCAATACCTTCTGGGCTAAGAACAAATCCTAGATAGTGGAAGGTAGGGACATGAAAGAGACACTTCTCGGGTTTTGCCAGGAGCTTGTGTTCACATAGCCGTTGTAACACTGCCTTAACATGTTCCTCATGCTTGAGTGGGTCCTTCGAAAATATTAAGATATCATCCAGATACACGATGACAAAAAGGAATAGCATATCCGAAAACACCCGATCCATGAAACGTTGGAAGACCGCCGGGATGTAGCAAGTCCGAAAGGCATGACCAAGTATTCATAATGACCAAAGGGTGTTCTGAAGGCTGTTTTCCATTCGTCACCTTCTCTAACACTGATCAGATGATAGGCACCTCTAAGATCCAATTTGGTGAATACCACAGCTCCTCTTACTGCTTCCAGGATGTCTGAGATCAAGGGCAACGGATATCGATCCTTTAGGGTGCACTGATTTAGGCCTCGACAATGAAGGCAAGGTCTGAGCTCATTGGTGTTTTTCTTTGGAACAAAAAACAGTGATGCTCCTGCTGGAGATTTGGATGGTCGTATGGTGCCATTTTCAAGGTTAGTATCTAGGTATTCACAGAGGGCCTTTTTCTCGGGTTCAGATAAAATGAACATCCTCCCAAAGGGGATCACAGCTGAAGGTTCTGTTTCAATAGCACAGTCTTCTGGTCTATGAGGAGGTAAGGCTTGAAAAAAAAGCAGAAGAAAACACATCAGAGTATTCCTGATAGATTTTAGGAACCTGGATGATGTTTAAGACCGAGAGTGGCCCTTGATGGTTTGCTGAAAGTCCTTCCACTGGTGTTGGAGCGGTGTCCAGGGGTAGGCAATGAGACATGCAATGTTCAGAACCCAGGAACAAGGAACCTGCTGCCCAATTGATGTATGGATTGTGTCTTTGTAGCCAGGGTATTCCCAAAACCAATGGGTAATGGGCAGACTTTATGATGTCAATCCTTATCTTCTCTCGATGGTGTTTTATTGCTAGTTCGATTTCCTTAGTCTGGAGGGTTATTGGTCCGGAAGAAAGGGGTCTCCCATCAATTGGTTCTACATGTTTCATGACATTCCAGGATTCGTAGGGAATATGGTGTTTAAGGACCCATTCTTGGTCTATGAATATTCCCATGGCCCCACAGTCCACTAATGCCAGAATGGGGTAGGTGTACTTCTTGGATGGCGATAGGAAGGCCTGTAAAATTACCAGATTGTTCTGTCCAGGAGAGTTCAAGGATGGTATAGATGTGGAGCCAACATCTCTCTCCCGAAACTGCGCTCCATCTAGGATCAGGAGCTGGCATTTCCCGAACGCTGTGGAGGAACTATAGGATACTCTCTCACTAAATGTTTGTCCGATGCGCAATACATGCATAAGCCGGTATGGATCCTTTGTAATCTTTCTTGGGGGGATATTGGTCCACGGAAGGCCCCTAATTGCATGGGTTCAGGTTGGTTAATAGGGGCAGAACTGTCATCAGATTTCGTGGGGGTCTCTATGGGATTCTTCTGGAAGGGTAACTTGGTTTTCTTTTTCTCTGCCTTCCTTTCCTGTATGCGAAAGTCAATCTGTAGAGCAAGATCCATAAGGGCCTGGTATGAACTTCGACGTGACACCCTGGCCAGCTCATCCTTGATGTCTTTGTTCAACCCTCTTCGAAAGAGAGTGAAACAGGCTTCAGAGGACCAGTCTGCTTATTTAGCCAATTGGTTAAATCGTGTAACATATATGAGCATATCCTGGGAGCCCTTCTGGAAATGGAGAAGGTGTTCCTGAGCAGTATAGACCTGATCTGGGCAGTCAAACATGGTCTTAAGTGCTCAAATGAATCTGTCATAATCCTCCAGGAGGGCATCTTCGGTATTAACTAATGGTGTGGCCCAGGTTAATGCATTCCCGGTAAGATGTGAAATAATAAAGCCCACTTTAGCCCTGGAGATGGAGAAATAATAGGGCTTGAAAGTAAAGTGGACTAAACAGGAATCTACCTATCCACAAAGGTTCTTTGCTAACCATTCATATTTGTCAACAATGTCGCCCAATAGTACATTCTCCTTTGTGGCAGAATTGTGGGATAAAACCAATTGCTTTAGTGCGGCATTCTCTGCCTTTAGGTTTTGTACTTCGGTCGTTAGTTCCTGCATGCCGCGCATAAGATCCTGAATGGGATCCATGTCTGTATCGACTTCGGTCAGGTTGCGTCTCAATCTGTCACAGGTTTCCCCCTTTCTCACCTGTTTTCGCTATTTGATGGATGCCATTGTAGAAGTTTTCTTCCTTATGGTTCGGGTCTTGTACAAGCCCGCTCGGCCGTCTTCGGCTTCCAGTGTTCGTTCAACTTCTTGTCCGGGATCGATAGTAAACTCCAGGAAATCCAGCAAAAATAAGGAAAAGCACTCGGAGGCAGGTGCACGGATTCCGGGAGAAGGTTGGGTAAGAAGGAGAAGGGATAGAATGAAGCAAGGGTCCGGGAACCAGGAAAGCAACAAAGTTCCAAAAAAGCGAACTACGGAGCATACGTCTAGCCACAGCTAACAGTAGCTTTTAGATGCGCGGAAGCGCGGGGGGGTGGCTATTTTATCGAGCGTGCTGCAAAGAACGTGAAGGCTGGCAGGCAGCGTTCAGTGTTTGCGGCCATGTTGGTAGTACAACAGAGTCCAAGCCCCGAAGTGACAGGGACCAAGAGGCCCAGAAGGGGCGTGTCCAATGGGTAATGACAGACTCTTTCTTCTGGTCCGCGATACTGCGCACAATAAAATGCTTTTAAGTTTATTACATTCAGATTACATTTTTGAGAAGGCAGCTAACCCGTCTCACACCCCCCTTAACGTGCACCCCATATCACAATGAACCATGAACCAGGCCGGTGGGTAATAATTAAATGTTTATCTATTTTCAATTTTGATTAAAAATCAAACACATTCAATATAGGGCAGCAATCACAAGTGTAGTGATAATTACACAGGAAAATGATCAGATACACTTAGTTTAACCTTCCAACATCAGATTCACAATGCACAAGTGAATGAAAGCAAGATTACCTCAGGTATACTAGGCAAAAATCAGAATGAATGGGAGGTCAAAATCGGATTGAGTTCCCCTGAAAAATGAGCAAAATGGCAATCAGGTTTACTGAATGGTTATTTTACATGTGTGGTTGAACGGATAAGACAAGAATGTGTGTGGATGTACTAAAGACGCAGTAAAACTTACAAGTTACCAGGCAAGGTACTAAACAACAAGGTATAGTAGTAAGGTAAATGCACACCTAATTGGAGAAAGTATTGCGAAGTATTGTTTAAACACCCACAAGGAGTGATCTCTATATTCTTATGAGGTGCAGAGGAGGAATAGAGGGTTTTGGCACAACAACCCTATAGTAAATAAGAACAAAGGAAGAGGACCCAAGGTTGGAGTCCTCCCGTCCCCTGCACACTCTAAGTCTACGCAACAGGGGCGTAGATATTTTAAGGTAAAATTCAAAATATTTGTTTTTAGACTATCTATAGGAAAATGATTTGTCGAGACTATTAACTTAGAACAGGAGAACAATCGTTTTGGTTTATTAGGTGTTCAAAAGTGGAATGAGCACCTATTTATTAATACATAAAACAATGTGTAGTCAAGGCAGGAAAAACAAAACAACATTATAATGTCAACGTAAAGATGATTGATTGAGATTCCACTTTCTGTGGCTTGACGCGTTTCGAGGAGATTCCTCTTCTTCAGAAGCCTTTGTGGATCTACTGTCTAGTCATTGTGTACATAGAAATGAAGATCAAAAAGAAATCAATCAATCAAACGAGAGTATATGTCTATATAAGCTTCATTGATCAATAAAATAAAGTTTCATAACTACAATCAGATTGAATATATACACATATTGTGCTCTATATTGTTCAAATTCAGTTTAGTACACCCAGGGTTGCTATATTTTTAGTTGAAAACAACTCCAAAGAATATCAGTCTAGTGCATTCCCTAGCACCTCTAATGGGAGTCTAGCAGACATAATGACCCAGAGGAGGACAATTTAATTGAGTCTGGTTGACGCGGGCTACTCACCCAACGAAGTTGTTTTGACAAGGAAAAACATTTTCTAGGTAAAGTGTACTAACCTATAAAGGTCTAATGTTGTGGCTGAGAAGCCACCCACAGTGAGCGGTGCGTCAAAAGGTTGCATATTAGAGGAGCCAAGTTCTCGATGTAAGTATTTTCCTGATGCCGGTTGGTGTTCCGACACTCTCGATATGACCTGTATGAAATAGTAATCACGTACAGGTCACCATGTGTGATTCGATGTAGCTATACAAGTGTGAAAACCAAAATACATTGGTCGGGATATGCCAAAATACCTTTCTGCGGCACGATTCAATGATGTGGTAGTCTCTGGGAAACGTGTAACATCTCAGGGGGAGCAGGTGAAAATTGATCGGCAAAGTCCTAAAGCCAGCCGTTGTCTGTGAAAAGACAATGGAGTGTAGGTAAGCCTGCAGAACTTAGTAAAGTATAGATAGCGTGAGTCGAGTGTGCAGAAAGTTAGAAGAACGCGTACCTAATCCATCGCGATGTTCTATTGAATCGGCAATGTTCTGCTCGTTGTTAGCACGATCTCCATGGAAACCAGGGACCGTGTAGAAGAAGTCTGGTATTAAGCGGGCTAGATTCAGTGGAGAGACATCAAAGACGGACTAACCTAATCGTAACAGAATGTGGCGGCCATCTTAAGCAGTCTGGGTAACACTAGTAAATCAATGAAGTAGCATGTAAACAATTCAGAGTTGCATCATCAAATAACTGAAACAGGATGATGATGCCAATAGCATGATTTTGAGAAATCCATGTTTCACCCATAGTGATCAAATATAGAAATCAGAATAATTTTCTCAAATGGTTTTTTACGTGATAGTGCTAAACAATGTGGCATTACTAAGGCATTCAAGTATAGGTGAGTCCCCATAAACATTCATTTCTTTTATTACACTTCGCTGAAACATCTGATAAAAAATCTACCAGGTGTCCTCACATTCTTTGTGATTGGCTGAACCATCTGGTTACGAGTACCAGGTGTCCTCACATTCTAAGTTGTACGTAACATATTCAATGTTTAGCCTTAGGGGATACCAATGTAGATTACATCTTATGACAAGGGTCTCAACTATGGATCCTTACTTGCAACTGAGCATTTAAGAGTACAAACTGTGTAACATGACGTAGATACTCTACTTAAATGGTGGCGTCCCCATAGTTGGTGCTATTTGTGCAACAGATGGCTATTGTTCAATCGGGAGCCATTATGTAACTGATCATCTCATATATCAGGTGGGTAATTATTGGATCGTTGCTGACAACCCATGTCCCAAGACTTAGTAAATATGTTGGTGTATACTATAGGGTGCAGGGTCTACAGGACAAACATATCTAGACTGTTAAAAAATGCTCAGATAAAGCAGTTAAGGGATGTTTCCTCATTGAGTCCCCTTGGATATTTAGTGTCTAGAAGGTATATCCAGAATTTTTCTCTTTGTGACAACAATCTTGTATAGTTACCACCTCGCTGTGGTTTGCTAACAACTTCAACGACCTGAAATCTCAATTGGCTGATGTTATGTTTAGCTTCCATGAAATGTCTGGCTACCGGTGATTTCTGATTTAGGCAACGGATGGTAGACTTGTGCTCTGAAATTCGTTCTCTTAGGGACCTCGTGGTCTGTCCAATATACAATTTACCACACGGGCATTTCAAAGCATATATGACGCCTGCTGTTAAACAGGTGGCGAAGCTTCTGATCTTTATCTTCCTGCCAGTCGATGGATGAGAGATGGTGTTTCCCTTAATTACATTATTGCAATTGGTGCAGTTAAGACATGGGAAAGTACCCATTTTTTTAGTCTGTAGGAATGTTTGTTTCGAGGGGATTGGGTCCTCCGACGTATTCCATATCTATGACAGTAATCACCACAGCTGTGCTGCTTCGGAAACTTTTTCGGCGTCTGCGTCCTGCGTCGATGACGTCGATGCGCCGCCGTCGAGGACCTCCTCCGACGTCCGACGTCATCCGATGTGATAAGTAGGACGCACGACGCCAGTAGCCTCAGTTCCGTTTTTTCCGCGAACGTGTTGCTTCGTGTTTCTCGGTTCTAGCCTCGACTCTTTGGAGTTCTGTTCTTTCTGGTTCTTCGAGCCTGTTCGTTTGTGAATATTCCTTCGCAGCGATGTCTTCCACTTCGTCTTCAACCCCGCGTCCGGGCTTCAAGAAGTGCGGGGTGTGTGGGTCCAAGATGTCGGTGACTGACTCGCACGACGCCTGCCTCTGGTGCCTCGGGGAGGCCCACGACACGGATGACTGTGTCGACTGCCTGTCGCTCACTTCCAAGGCCTTACGCGAACGTAAGAAGAAATTGTCGGTAGGTCGGGTGTCCAAGCCCCGGAAGTCGAAGTCGGCGGGGCTTTCGACGGATGATTCGAGGGGTGACTCTCCGCGTCATCGTCGGAGGTCTCGTCGGTCTTCTTCTAGGAGTCGGTCTCGCCACTCCTCTGCCTCTTCGAGGCGTTCTCGGAAGCGCCGTCACCGGTCGCCTTCCAGGTCCTCTTCCGAGGACTCTGCCCGGCACGTCGGTTATCCCACCAGCCGTGCGACGCCGGAGGAATGGGCTTCCTTCGGGAAGAAAATGTTGGCGATTCTTGAGTCGCAGGGTACTCAACCGTCCGCGCCCCCGAGTGGGGTCGGCCGTGTGAGGTCGAGAGACGCCGCTCGCAAGAGTGGTCGGCACGAGTCACGGGAGAGGTCCCGTTCGGACAAGGAGGCTCGTTCTCGCCGTACCCGTTCCAGGTCCCGGTCCTCGACGCGATCGAGACCGTGTGCACCTGTGATGTCTTCGAGGAAGACATCGACGTCTGAGGCGTCGAGGGCGTCGACAGGCTTTCTCGAGGCTCCGGCTCCGAGGAAGTCGTCGAAGCCGTCGACGTTCAGGTCGTCGAGGGACACGCTCGGGGCTCCGGCTTCGAGGGCTGTGTCGACGCCGCCGATATTGGAGGCGCTGCATCTGACGTCGACGCCGATTTCCTCGACGTCGACGCCGATCCTCTCGGCGCCGTTGCCGGTTTTCTCGACGGCGGCGCCGATTCGCTCGACGCCATCGACGCCTTTCGTGTCGGAGGTGCCCCGTGTCTCGGGTGTACCCCCTAGGAAGGCTCTGGCTAAGAGCAGGCACTCTCAGGTGCCTTTCCACCTCTTGGATTATATTTCGGAGGCGGATGAGGATTCGGTTGGCCTGGTTCCTGATCAGGTGCCGGATGACGTTGTCTCGGGCCATAGTCAATTTGACGATTTGAGGCAGTCGCTGCATGATGCTAGTGGTCTGGACACCTCTCCGGAGGTGGAATTTGGTCGGCCTGAGCCTGGCTCCCATGCCGATTCCTCATACCGGCGCCTTATGGCTAGGGTGTCTGAGTATCTGGGATGGTCTGCTCCCCCAGGGGAGTTTGTGCAGGATGATCTGACGGACATCCTTGATGTTGGTCCCCCATCTGACCCGGTTCTGCCATTCCATATGGCTTTACAGCGTAGGGTGGCGGCGGCTTGGACTGCTCCGGAGAGTCTCCCGGCAGTGGGCAGATCCTTGTCGCGGAAATACCGTCCAGCCAGTGGCGACCCCTGCTACTTGACCAGGCACCCCACTCCGGAAAGTTTGGTGGTGCAGGCGGCCACGGCCCCGGCAAAGCAGGCGTCGTACCCTACCATCCCTCCTGATAGGGACGACAAACGTTTTGATGGCTGGGCGAAGAAGGTGTTTTCTTCTGGTGGTATGGCGCTTCAGGCGGCCAACTCCATTTGTGCCTTGTCACGTTTCACGCACACTCTGTGGAACTGTGTTGCGTTAGCGGCTGAACATATTCCCGAAGGGGACGAACGGGTTGGTTTCCTTGCTTTGGTCCAGGATGGTAAGGATGCCATGTGTGAGTCCGTTCAGTCGGGTTTGGACTTAGCTGAATGCGTCAGTAGGTCCATGGCGGCGAGCACCGTGATACGCAGGTTTGCGTGGTTGCGGAAGTCGGGGTTTGCTCCTGATGTGCAGTCCCGGCTCCTCAACATGCCCTTTGATGGTGAACATCTTTTTGGCAGCAAGGCTGACGAGAGCCTTGAGAGGTTGCAGACCTCAAAAGCTGCAGCGAAGTCGTTGGGCGCTGCAGTTCGCCAACCTCCGCCTTTTCGTCCTAGGGGACAGCAGTGGAGGGGTGGCTCCTTTCGCTATTACTCGTCCTTTGGTAGAGCGAGAGGAGCTGGCAGTCAAAGGGGCCAACGCAGGGGTACCAGAGGTGGACGACAGGGTTCCCGTGGTGCCAAGGCCGCTCGGGCAGTTGCCTCTTTGCCCTCAGGTAACGCCGCAGCCGCTCCTACTCAGTCATGAGGCCTTGTCCCATGGTTCGCCGGTTGGGGGAAGGCTGGCGCAGCATCTTGTAGAGTGGCGTGCCATTACTTCGGATGTGTGGGTTCTGGAGATCATAACCCACGGCTACTGTCTTCCCTTTCGGCACAGGCCTCGCGACAATCCACCGGGGAACCTCTCTTTGAAGTGTCCGGATCCGCTCCTTGCGCAGGAAATTCAAGCCCTGCTGGAGAAAGGCGCCATAGAACTGGTGCCTGTAGCGGAGAGGAACAAGGGATGGTATTCCCCTTATTTTTTGATTTCCAAGAAAGACGGGGGATTGAGACCCATCATGGACTTGCGCGGTTTGAACAAACTCCTCAGGAAGGACAAGTTCAAGATGGTTACTCTCTCTCAAGTCCTCCAGGCCCTTCAGCTTCAGGACTGGTTGGTGTCACTCGACCTCAAGGATGCTTACTTCCATGTGCCGATCCATCCCAAGCACAAGAAGTACCTGAGGTTCGCGGTTGGCGACTCGCACTTTCAGTTTCGGGTCCTGCCGTTCGGTTTGACCTCCGCCCCGAGGGTTTTCACCAAGCTCATGGTGGTGGTGGCAGCGCATCTCAGGCAAGGGGGGATTCACGTCTACCCCTACCTGGACGATTGGTTGATCAGGGGGAGCTCTCCCGAGCAGGTCCTGGATCATCTGTCCGTCGCCTGCCACTCCCTTCACAGGCTGGGTTTCTCCCTCAATTTAAAGAAGTCCCATTTGACGCCAACGCAGAGGCTCCAGTACATCGGAGCAGTGCTCGACACTTCCCTGGGGCAGTGTTTTCCTCCCCAGGTGAGGGCTCTTCACATTCAGCAGATGGTGCGCAAGTTTCAGCATGCCCAGACGCTCCCAGCGTTCGAGTTCTTGAGGTTGCTCGGCCTCATGGCATCCTGCATTCTTCTGGTGCCAGAGGCTCGCCTGCGAATGAGATCTTTGCAGTGGGCACTCAAGATGCAATGGTCGCAGTCCTCCGGCAGGATGTCGGACCCGATTCAGGTGCCGCCCTCGGTCGCCCGGGACCTTCTGTGGTGGGCCGTCGAAGGCAACTTGATGAAGGGGGCTCCGTTTTGGCTTCCCTGGCCGGAGGTGACGATCGTGTCGGATGCATCCCTCACGGGATGGGGAGCTCATGCCAACGGGCTGACAGTCAGCGGTCGTTGGTCTCCGTCGGAGTCCAGACTCCATATCAATCTGTTGGAGCTGAGGGCCGTCAGGCTAGCCCTGAAGGCTTTTCTGCCGACTGTGCGAGGGAAGAGTGTCCTGATCCTGACGGACAACACGGTGGCCATGCACTACCTCAACAAAAAGGGGGGGGCAGGGTCACTTCCTCTGTGCAGGGAGGCGATGCAGCTCGAGTTCTGGGCCATCCAGCAGGAAGTTTCGATCTCGGCAGTTCATCTGGCCGGAGTCGAGAACGTGACGGCGGACGCTCTGAGCAGGCAGAGCACGATCTCTCACGAGTGGGAGTTGGCTCAGGAGATTCTCCTGGAGATCTTCGCCCTTTGGGGGAACCCTCAAGTGGATCTCTTTGCCTCCAGTGTCAACCGGAAGTGCGAAAGGTTTTGCTCGCGGGAATTTCCTCCAAAAGGAGCCTTAGGAGACGCGTTCGTGGTGGAGTGGTCGTTCCCGCTGCTGTACGCGTTTCCTCCGGTCCCCGTCATCCCGCAAGTGCTGCGGAGGTTACGGAAGTTCGGTTCCCGGATGATCCTCATTGCTCCGGCGTGGGCTCGGAGGACGTGGTACCCGGACCTTCTCGACTTGTCCATCTGCCCTCCACGTCGTCTTCCCTACCGAGACGATCTGCTCTCACGGGAGAGGGGTCAGGTTCTCCATCCAGAGGTCGGATCCCTCAACCTTCACGCTTGGCTTCTGAAAGGTTGAGGTTTAAGGATTGGGACCTCCCTGAAGACGTGATGGAGGTGTTGCTTTCGGCCCGAAGGCCCGCAACTAAGTCTCTGTACCGTTGCCGTTGGCGTAAGTTCTGCGACTGGTGCAGAGTTCAGAATGTGGATCCTTTTGCATGTGACATCCCCATGGTTCTGTCCTTTTTGCTTTCTTTGGCCCACAGGGGCTTGCAAGTGGGTACCGTTAAGGGTTACCTGGCGGCGCTGTCCATCTTTAAGCGCTCATCTGAAGAATGTTCTTACTTTAAAATCCCTTTAATTTCACAGTTTCTGAAAGGGCTCACTAATGTGTTCCCTCAGTCGCCTTTCCTGGTGCCCGGTTGGGATTTGAACCTTGTTCTTAGGTTTCTTATGGGTGCTCCGTTTGAGCCGTTACATTCTTGCCCTTTGAGGCTGTTGACTTTGAAAACTGTGTTTTTAGTTGCGGTTACTTCCGCTCGCAGAGTGAGTGAGTTACAGGCACTTTCTGTTAAGCCACCCTTCACTGTATTTCACAAGGACAGGGTTGTCCTTCGAGTTCGTCCTTCTTTTCTTCCGAAGGTAGTGACGGAATTTCATTTGGCCCAGAAGATTGTTCTTCCGGCATTCTATCCTCCTCCGCATCCTGGTAAGGAAGAGGAGAGGCTCCATAGGCTTGATCCTAGGAGAGCTTTGAGCTTTTATGTTTCTCGCATGTCCCGGGTCAGAGTGGACGATCAACTCTTTATTGGTTACGCTGGTAAGCGCTTGGGGCAAGCTGTGACGAAACAGACTTTGTCCCGCTGGATTGTTTTGGCCATCTCGGAGTGTTACCGCTTGGCGGGCAAGGACCCTCCGGCTGGCTTGCGGGCCCATTCTACCAGGGGCTTGGCTGCATCTACTGCCCTGCAGAGGGGTGTTCCTATTCGCAACATCTGTGATGCTGCCACCTGGGCTTCAGTGCATACATTTGTGCGGCATTATTCCCTCGATTCCATCAGAGGGCAGGATCTGGCCTTTGGCAAGGCGGTCCTTTGCTCTGCTATTTGATTGGCTATTCTAAATTTTGTTTCTAAATTCTTTCCCTCCTCCTTGATTTGGTACTGCTTTGGGAGTCTGTCATAGATATGGAATACGTCGGAGGACCCAATCCCCTCGAAGAACAAGTTACTTTCTTACCTGGTAACGTTCTTTCGATGGGATGGTCCGACGACGTATTCCATATCGCTCCCGCCCTGCCTTCCCCGCTGCAGAATTTCTGTTGCGTTTGCAGCTTACGTTCCGCAAGGCTTTGTGTCGGACTGGCAGTTGACTATTGTCACACGTTCTGGGGGAAAAAACTACAACTGAGGCTACTGGCGTCGTGCGTCCTACTTATCACATCGGATGACGTCGGACGTCGGAGGAGGTCCTCGACGGCGGCGCATCGACGTCATCGACGCAGGACGCAGACGCCGAAAAAGTTTCCGAAGCAGCACAGCTGTGGTGATTACTGTCATAGATATGGAATACGTCGTCGGACCATCCCATCGAAAGAACGTTACCAGGTAAGAAAGTAACTTGTTCTTCTCCTTGTCAGGTCTTTCAGCTTTCACGAGTCTATCCCTAAGGTTACGACCCCTTTTAAAAGCCATCATTGGTGCTCTTGGAAAAAGTTCTTTCAGATGTTCATCACTCTGTAGTAGTGACCAGTGTTTTCTTATTGACTTTCCAATTTGGAAACTTTGACGTGAATATTTAGAAATATACATCAATGGAGTGGAACTAGTTTTAGATTTAGGTGCTAACAGATCTTTCTGTGTTAGATGATTTGATCTAACGTTGGCATCTTGTAAAATATCATGGGGATAACCCCGTTTCTCAAAGCGTTCAATCAATTGAGTACATTCAATGTCGAAGCCCGCTGGGTCTGTTATAATCCTTTTCAGTCTCAGCATCTGACTGTAGGGGAGACTTTTTAGCATCGGTTTGGGATGAAAACTGGTGAAATGTAGGAGATTATTAGCGTCTGTAGGTTTATGATAAATGGTGGTCACTATCTTGCCTTCATAGATCTTCAAGCTTACATCCAAAAAGTGGAGATCTGGTTCCCCCACATCCATTGTGAATTTGATTTTGGAATGTACTGTGTTCATGTAGAGCAGAAAATTGTCCAATTCCCTTCTTGTGCCGCACCAGATTCCAAATATGTCGTCTATGAATCGTTTCCATAATATGATCTTACTCGACCATATTTGGTTCTCTAGGACATGTTCTGTTTCAAATCTATGCATAAAAGAGTTTGCATAGACCGGTGCCATAGCAGAGCCCATGGATGTGCCGGATATTTGATTGTAAAAGGTCTTTTGAAATCTGAAGTAACTATTATGTAGAATGAGTTTCAGTAATTCTATAATGAACTCTGGGTTACCTCGTATTTGTTCCGAGTTGAGGAGCAACCATTCCACAGCGTTAATACCTTCCTCATGGGGTATGGAAGTATATAGGCTGCATACATCCATGCTGAATATGATGCAGTCACTACTGATAGCTGAAATTTCTGCTAAGCAGTTGAGAAAATCAGTGGTATCCTTGAGATAGGTAGGAATTACCTGGATCAGAGGCTGGAGAAGGCGGTCTACATAGATAGCCAGGGGATCGAATATACTCTCCGTCCCTGCAACTATGGGTCTTAGTGGAGGTTTCTGACTGTCCTTATGGATTTTGGGGAGTCCATAAAATACTGGTGTTATAGGATATTTATTGATAAGGAATTGACTGGTTTTAACACTAATCCAATCATTTTCGAGTGCATTATTGATTAGGGTCTCGATGTTAGTTTTTAGGCCCTGAAGGGGGTCTCCGTTCAATCTGTTGTATGTTGTCTGGTCGTTGAGTTGTTCAAGACATTGAGTGGTGTAGTAGCTCGTATCCATAACTATTATGGCTCCGCCCTTGTCTGCAGGTTTGATGGTGATATCTTCATCTTTAGCCAAGGTTTCAATGTGCTCAAGTTGACTATTCTTGATATTAATCGGAGATGATTTACGGTAGTTAATCTGTTTCAGATCATTAAGTACCTTTTTCTCAAATAAATCAAGTATAGGGTTTTGAATGGGTGGGTCGAACAAGCTCTTAGGTCGTAGCTCTAAATTGTCTTCAGGAGTGTCATCTTGTCCAGGGTCATTTTCAAAAAACATCTTGAGTCTAATCTTTCTCATGAGACGGTGTAGGCACACTTGTTCATCAAACATTGATGTATTGTTCGTGGGTACAAATGATAGGCCCCGATTCAGGATAAAGAGTTGGTCGCTTGATAGATGTTTGCTTGAAATATTCATCACGATATTCTCAACTACTTGTTCTTTGTTTTTGGAGGTCTTTTTCCCTCTTCGGGTCTTTCTCTTAACCGGTCTCTCAGGCCTAAAAAAACCCCAGCTGTTGTTGCTGCTCGTCCCGTATGTTGATCTAATGATGATTCTATTCTGGCGCTTTCTGTCTCGCTCTGGGATACTGTTGATTGTTGTCCTGAAATTTGACCAATCGGGTCCCCTAAGCTCCCACTGCTGCTGTCGCTACCCGAGTTAGGGGAATTCGGGTGTGGTGGTCTATTTCTGTTCTGGTTTCGATGGTGGTAGAACTCTTGCCAAGAGTAGACGATGTCGTTCAAATAATCGAAGGTATCACGTTTGAACTTCCTTAATTTTCTTTGTTCAATGTCAACCTTATAATGATTTAATTTCACGTTGATGTCCTCCAACAGACTTTTGAGCTCCTCCGCTGTTTTAAACTCTGATAATTGTGTTTTAAGCGTATCGATGTCTGTATCTAAACTTGTCAATGATTTCGAAAGTTCTTCAATCGTTAGTAAAATAAGGTCAAGTGAGCATTTATTCAAAATTTGGTCCCATTTAGCAATAAATGCTTTACTTTCGCTGCACAGGGT
This sequence comes from Ambystoma mexicanum, assembly GCF_040938575.1. Lineage (NCBI taxonomy): Eukaryota > Metazoa > Chordata > Amphibia > Caudata > Ambystomatidae > Ambystoma > Ambystoma mexicanum. The sequence goes on from NC_090929.1 coordinate 1,346,670,292, forward strand.
CGGTCTCAGATATACCCTAAGGCCTCTGGGGATCCTCTGGGATTTATAGTATTCAACTAATGTAGTAGCGTGAAGTTTTTGAGATATTTCACGCCTGATCAATTTTTCCAACTGAGAGACTAGTTTCTCCGGGTTTGATGTGGATTGTAAACTATGTTCTGTATTCTTGATAAGGGACAAAATGCGTTTTGCTTCCTCCGTGCCAAATGCGAAGGTTGTAGCGTGTTTATCAGTCAATTCGTTGATACGTGAAAATGACATGTTAGTTAAATGTTATGGAAAAAGGGTGCTACCACCGGTTGTGCCACACTGGAAAGGAACCAATGAACAAACAACAAGGTATAGTAGTAAGGTAAATGCACACCTAATTGGAGAAAGTATTGCGAAGTATTGTTTAAACACCCACAAGGAGTGATCTCTATATTCTTATGAGGTGCAGAGGAGGAATAGAGGGTTTTGGCACAACAACCCTATAGTAAATAAGAACAAAGGAAGAGGACCCAAGGTTGGAGTCCTCCCGTCCCCTGCACACTCTAAGTCTACGCAACAGGGGCGTAGATATTTTAAGGTAAAATTCAAAATATTTGTTTTTAGACTATCTATAGGAAAATGATTTGTCGAGACTATTAACTTAGAACAGGAGAACAATCGTTTTGGTTTATTAGGTGTTCAAAAGTGGAATGAGCACCTATTTATTAATACATAAAACAATGTGTAGTCAAGGCAGGAAAAACAAAACAACATTATAATGTCAACGTAAAGATGATTGATTGAGATTCCACTTTCTGTGGCTTGACGCGTTTCGAGGAGATTCCTCTTCTTCAGAAGCCTTTGTGGATCTACTGTCTAGTCATTGTGTACATAGAAATGAAGATCAAAAAGAAATCAATCAATCAAACGAGAGTATATGTCTATATAAGCTTCATTGATCAATAAAATAAAGTTTCATAACTACAATCAGATTGAATATATACACATATTGTGCTCTATATTGTACTAAACAACAGTCATACAGTTTAGAAAATCAGCATTTTGATATAGGGGAGGTGTGATACTTACAAGAATCACTTGAATTGGGTAGTTTGGACAGCTACCCAGGTTTCTGGACAACGGGGCAAGGATCTGGTTGCTGTGCAGTGGCGGGCAATCCGTTAAGGGAACAGCAGGGCAACTGGGGTCTGGTCACGGTGGACAGCGTGGTGCATCAGCTGGGCAAGGACAGGTCTGGTCAGGGGGTTCTCCAAAAGAGTCAGCAAACGTTCCTCCTCTCTCCCTGAATTATTGGGATTTGTGTAGGGTTTAATTCTGGATGGTGGTTCGGCCTGGATAGGAGGTACTGCATGGATCTGGATCAGCTACCCCTTGCCTAGCACTGGAGTCTGGAATATTGCAGGGTGAATGTGGAATTTCTGGATCTCTGGATGTCCTGATTCTTCAATGTCCTGACTCCCCCTAAGCTTCGTCCCTTTATAAACCGATGACATCAGAGGAATTTTACTATGTGGGCAGAAATAAGCTAGACCTACCTCTAAGAAGGGATAGGTCAGTCTGTGGATGTCGCTGACTCCCTGTAAGCAGATTGGACCCATAGAAGTGACATCAGCTTTAGGGTGTGCATGTTATGATGTGCATTGTTATACCACAGTTACTTTTGCAAAATCAGTTATGACACAAAATGCTCATTTTTACAATTGTTGGTCCTCCTGAAAATAAGATAGGCAGATCCCATATTTTACAAGGAATGCGCCGTTCCAACTCCCAAGTTTGAATGATGCTGTTTTGTCCTTCTGGCACTTTTCTCACAATTTATATGTGAAATATTTCCCCTAAAAATCTGCAAATGGATACACAGAAGCTTATCAATGTTGGGCATATTTTCGTTTAACTTTCATAACCGTGTCATGTACACTTTTTCCAGAAATGTCTTTTTACTGCCGTTCGCACCCCCCACAGGCTCGGAAGATCCACATTGTCTTATTTTAAGGGAGCGAAAATCACATTAAAAACCATCATAATTTTACATTATTGCGTTTTCATATAACTGAGATAAATGTTTTAATGCAAAAAGTCTTTTGATTCTTAAGGGCCAGCTGTGATCTCAGAAGTAGGCAGTCTTCCCAACGCCCCAATTAATTTCTTTCCTTAGTCAGCTTTGCCCAGAGGTTGCCATGGATTCTCCGTTTTAGTCCTTAGTTTGAATGCAGAAGATTTTCACACTTCTGAGGGAAACACATGGGTTGGAGCCCCCCATTGTTGTTGGGAGCATCCGTGCCATGCAGTCTGAGGCACCCTGTGATTATCACACTTGGCAGTCCACAGAATGTTTCCCTGCCCTGGCAATGGGAAATCACGGGGCAGTGCGAGATTTGGCCTTAGAGACAAAACTGGTCTAACAGGAATATCTGACTGAGCTAGGATGTTGAAGTTATTTTTGTAAAGAAAAGAAAATATGCAGAGTTAAATATACCTATATTTTTGCAGCTTTTCTTCCCCCAATGTACATTTGTGTTTCTGGGCATTTTAGAGTATTCTTTCCCATTTAGCTTCAAGCATGTCCTTTCATTTATCTGCGAGGCAAAGTAGCACGGGTTCATTTTATTTTGATCCATTTAACAAAATGTGGTTTTCCTCACATTTTGCTGTCTGAAAGCTTCCAGAACTCTAATCAATTACTGTACACAGGGATATGTTCAAGAAAAGGGTTCTTAAAAAACTGACATAAGCAAAGGGAGAGAGAGAGCTTCTTGTGAAGAGTTTTGCCTGTGTTACTTTGTTGCAAAAGTAAACGCCTGCCATACGGCCTGGAATGAATTCCTCTGCTCTTTCACAGATTTTACTGGACACCACACTGCCATTTTAAGAGGACTGGCCATCATTTGATGGTGTTCATCCTGAATCTTGATGGGCATGTCTGTATTTTACTGTAACCAAACTGTGTAATGTTCAAAGATGAAAATAGCACCAGTGCAAATTCATCTTAAACACAGAACAGTGGGAAGTTTTGAGATGCCAGCATAGCAGTGCTGGCCAGGCTGCCCTTGAATTATTTTCTTTGGTGCACTTGAAGAAAATAAATGCAGCCATTCTCAGGGTGTTCTATGTTCCATCTCGCCCCATATGTGCTCCTCAGAGCCAGCATAGCCATTATGTTTGGTAACTGCTAAAATGCAGTTTTGATGCAGGGGAGTTCTGCTGGGCTGGTAAATGTATCCCACAATGACACCTGGGGGGAAGAGTGGGATGAGCCAGGAATACGCAAGGGCAGCTTGTTGGCAGCTTGTTGGAGAGTCATGTTTGCATTAATTACCTGGGTAGCAGCATCAGAGATTCAAAGAGGTGCAGAGAGTCAGTATCTATCCCTTGAGACAAGCAGGTGAGACATGCACATTTGGGTCACAGCTGGGGGGTGGAGAAAAAGGAGTAAGGTATCCCTGATGTTAGCTTGAGGGAGAGTTCTGCTCGGCTGATTCACCTGGGATAGAGCAGCAGAAATTCAGAAGGGCTATGTGAAAGGAGTGAAACATGCTAAGAAGCATCAAGAAACAAATTGAAAGTTGTCATGAATACTTATGAACTACGGGAAAAGCAAGTGTGAAAGACAAGTGGTTGCAACTAAGAGGGGCAAGGTGATAGCAAGGTGGTGGAAAAAAGATATATACCAAAGCTGAATGCAAGTTGTGGCAAAGCCAACAGACTGTCAATCTACAAGTGGTAATCAAGCTCCATAAACTGCCAAAGAGAAACCACAGTACATGTTAAGTAATGACATTGGTGCTGTGTGGAAAATCAGTGTTAACCAAGAAGACTTAAAAGCAACAAAAAGTGCCACGGTTATCAATTGCGTGCCCTTTAGACTTTGGAAAGAGCCTATATATCCCAAAGACAAAGGCTGTGCGATCCAAGTGCTGAAGTGAACGCAAACATCTGTTTGAATTGATACGAGTCAAAAGTAGAATAGACTGTTGCTGGTAATATTGGCAACAAAACAAACATGTTCTCTAGTGTGTCACTATCGAACCTTCCAGAAAAACACTGTCTTGCAGTGCCCTGCACCCACCAGAAGTGGTATTTTAAAACTGTATCTCGATACTGGGACTCATTTACCACAGTCAAGAGTTCCCTCCAACTCTACCCTTGTGGAATTTAGCTTCCCTGCCAATTTATAAAATCCAATCACTATTTGTTCAATTATATAAGTCGCACATATTTAACACAACATACCCAATACACACACCCATATACTCTGACCCAACACTCCCTTCCCTCACACATTCACACCTTCCATCCACATCAGTCACACAACAACAGCACTCACTGGCCTTCTCCACAGGCCTGTCCAAATATTATTATCACACTCAATGGCCCTCTCCACTGGCCTGCCCACTTATTCTTATCAAAGGTAATGGCCCTTTGCCCAGGACCACACAATTCTAACTACCCACAAATCTATTTTTAATATACAGCTAATTGTCCTCTCCTCCACCTTGGGCCACTAAGCTTCTTCAACAATTACTAAGTGTTACTATTTACAGCAACACTATTGTGCCAGCCTTGCTGCCTCACCCAACACAGTATACCACCATATCTCTAATCTACTGTGCAGGCTCCTTAACAATAAATCAGCACTACCCGCAATACTCTTTTCTATAGCCCCATAAAAAATGACACAGCTATACAATACCCTGCAATCATGTGGGAGTATTGTTATTTGCCTCCAGCCAAGAGCTGGAGGTAAATCAGGCCACCACTGGCAGAAAACAGCCAGTATTTCCAGCACTATCGGTGCCGGAAATACCGGTAATCCCATGGATGGATTCCTATCGGACTCCATGGAATGGGGATTTACCACCATTGCTGACACCTGGAATATCAAAGTAATACTAGGATATCAGGCAACAGTAACGGTAGGCCTGTTTCCCAGTATCCCACCAGAATTACTGGCAGGATACCTGAAACGTATATAATGAGGCACTTTGTGTTTAGCATAAAGTGCATACATGCAGAACAAAGACCAAGTGGATGCTCCTGTAGGTGAAATGGTAATAAAAGCCCATACATCAAAGCCACAGTGTTGAGACAGTGCAAGGGGGATCGGAATAGCATCAAGTACCAGTACAATGGAGGAGAGAGTTCTATGGATACTGAGATTGGGTAAGAGGGATCAGCAGAGTGTCCAAGACTGTTGCAGTGGAGATGGGGGAGAATGCAAAAAATCATCGAGACAGGAACCTGAGTGAGTGGGAAGTTGCAGGTCTCCTCCAGTAGGAGAAGGTTTGCCAATATGAAGGCAAGTGCTTCAGGTTCAGGAGGCGGTCAGAAGGGTAGCAGGTGAGCTGTTTGGCATCGTCCAGGAAGTACTGCAAACCTTCTTGGAAACATAGTAGCGAGATGCACATACCGTGACATATCCCTTCTTATGGGAGAAGAAGGAATGGAGGTTTGTCCTTATCTATGGCATGTTATATTATGTTATGTTATGTTATGTTATGTTATTGTGCATTTGTATAGCGCCTTCTATGCCTAGTGCCCCTGCCAAGGGGTAGTTTGGGCATCCGTGACACCTACCAAAACAGATGCTTGTTGGACCTTATTGTGCTGACTCAATGGATAATGGGACTTCCCAGCACTTTGTAGTGATTTTCGGTTGGTGCCAACATCCAGAGGTGAGATGCAGGATGGAAGGTTTGGTCTAAAACCTGATACTTTGATTGTGGTGCCCTTTGTATAAGGTCTGATTAACTGACTTAGACCCAAAGTTGCTACAGACCTTTTTGTTTTCCTAATGGGCTATCTGGCAACCTGCCCTATATTGCATTTCCTGGCTCATTTTGTTCCTCTACACTCTGCAGAATTGCATGATGAGCCAGGAGAAATAATGCTCCATACCTTGCCCTATGCACTATGGGTTGTTTCTTCGGTCACATCATTCTCCTCTCCTTTAAATGCTGTTTCTTCTGGCTCACAATGGTCCTCTGCACTGTGTGTTGTTTAGTGCAGCTCGTCACTAAAGTCAATCTGCACCTCTTTCCATTCTGACCCAGAGATGGTGAACGTAGCCCCATCCCCCTCCTCCTTCTCTGAACGCTTCATCATGTACTGCTATCTCTTGCACTGCAGTTGCTACTGAGAGTGACATTGATGCTGCCAGTTTGAAATGCTCATTCGTGGCATTCCTGTTGAACTCTCTGGCAGCTATGTTAGGTGTAATAACACCGTTTTATTTGACTCTCAAGATGCTTGTTTCTCTTATAGCACTGATTTGCAACCACTGAAAATAATCACATCTTTCCTACAAGATGTCTTCTATAAACCATCACACATTGGGCCTGATTGCGATTATCACCCAACTTTATTAGCGTTAGCGCCCACACATCCGGCGGTATTACCGCCAGATCACGGGTTGAGTACTAACTGTTAGTCCCCATTCCCCAATGGGTCCATTGGATCTAATGTGGAATTTTCGGTGCAATTATCGTGTGGTAATACCACTGGCAGTAATTGCATTTTTCCAGATTTTTTAGCCCCAGATCTGAGCTGGGGGTAAACACGCCAGACTCGAGATTGAGCAGACCCTTAAATGCAGCAGTAACAATATTACCACTGCATTTAAGGGCTACCGCCCAACTTGTGATCTGGCCCATTGTCTTACCTCTCACAACCACATAGTATAATCTCCTAATGCCTACAAAGAATTGTAACACTTTTGTCTATGCAAATTATTGAGTATTCTTTCTGGACACATGAAAACGACACACATAGTTACTTAGTTACAGACACTGGGTCTTATTACGAGAGTTTGCTGGGAGTTTAGGCCCCTACCTGCTTTGTTCTCACTGAAGCACCGCCACTGTTAGCAATTGTGCCGGTGCTTCAGTGACCCCATTGAGGAGTTACCATTTCCACTGCCTGCTATAATATCTCAGCGGCACCGGGAAGTCAGGTGGCAGAAACAGTGTTACGAGGTTGCCGGTATCCCTCCGCCTACCGGTGGGTTTTAATGGCAAACCTGTAATGAGGCCCACTAAATGCACTCTCTGGGCAAAAAATAATTTAAGACCTTTTCTTTGAAAGCAACTACTATTTTGTCTCCTCACAAGAAGATTTCCCACTCACTTACTGTAGCATAAGGGTGTTCTTTAATGTATGCAGGGACCAGTCAGGAGGCAGGCAGGTACAAATGGAAGTAGGCTTTATTAGTTTCACGGTACAGTTATGAAGAGGGAGTAGGAGCTATAAGGTATACATCTTACTTCATGTAATCTCCCATCCTGAATGCTTAACTGCCATTCAAGGAATCCTGAACCAGCAGGGTTCCATGCTTACCTCATACATTCTACTGCCTGCATCAGTGCACCTGATGCAGAGCAGCTACATCCCAACACAAGATACTGCACGTATGTAATGTATTTCCAGTCTGCCTACAAACAGCTTTGAAATGTTCTTCTCCTCACAGGAAATTACATCTGCATTTATAGCATGCAAGGTGGGCACTATGATTCAATTCTCCCCAGTAATTAAGAAGGCACTTCAACCTTGCTAATTATATTGCTACCTCTTGCTGAACTAAATCATGCTTTTATTTTCTACCTCTCCCTCAAGCAAATCCCACGTTTAATAATTCCCTCTTCCTCACGTAATTCCTTGTAATTATCTATCTCTGCCTCAACTGGAGCCTATTCCCTCAACTTCTATGGACCTCTCATACCTTTGTTGACACAAGACTGATCCTGAAATATTACCACACATGCCTATTTATGATATTTTGGCTTAAAGCGCCTGATTTAATTTGTCCCCCCCCACAAAAGTGAGGAAATAATGTTTCTACAAAAATAACACACTATTTAGGTGATTTGGATTGTGTCCTAATATGTTTCTACATGATTGTGTATGAACTGGCAAAAGGTCCAAATCAAACAATGGGCAAAGCTATTATCACGTCTTGTATAATGCACGTTAAAATCACATTGTTCACTGTGTATAATCATATCCAATCGGTCTTTATAAAAAGGGATTGAAATCCAACACAGAATTAAACATAAATAATGTTGGTGCATTTTTGTATATCAAATGTACACGTTGCTACGTTATTATCTCGAGAGTGAGTGAATAGAGGGGAAGATCAATAATGGCGCCAAAACTGTTTTTGTGTTGTCATTTTTCCAAACTATATATTTTTTTCAGATTCAAAAACATGTAATGCGTCATTTCATTAAGACAGAAAACACATTTAGCGAGACTGTTTTTTTACAGCCAGTTTACTTCATTCTAACAGATTGGGAGCTTATGTAAAGTGTGAGCGTGCAATTAGTCTTCTTTTAATGAAAAGGACCCACTTTATACTGTACAGATCCAATAATAGATTTTAAGAGAACATACTGTCAAGTACAGCATTGGTTTACCAGTCACTTTGCGTAGACTGAAACACTTTCATTGCAGTTACGGGTTAAATACAATTAACATCTAGGCACATACTGCAAGACTCTTGGGAAGGCATGATTGCCCGGCCAGGCTATTTCTCAGATTTTGATAAAGAAGTACATTACGTTTCTGTCTGCTTTGTTGAAAATGATTGTTCTAGCACTCTCAAGACTCCACATTTTGAACAGACTTGACTACCGTAAGCAAATCATGTAAAATGGTATCACGTAACAAATGGTCTGTATATGAAAATGGACCACGATTTTCAAATTTAAAAGCAGTAGTGTGGAACGTGCAGCATTCGTGCGTTTACTTTACTAAAGACATGTTATTAACAACAATGTTGCTGCACAAGAGTTGCAAATAGGTGATCATGGCCCTCCCTGAGAATATGTATGTGCATCTAAAAAAGAGAAACAGATTGAAACATAACTAATGAGAGAAATGTATTTAACGCATCACTGTTAAACCATGCAAAACATACATACATTTTCTCAATTTTCTGCCTATTCACAACCCGCTGTACAGCTGAAACTGCAAAAACTGCCTATTCACAACCCGCTGTACAGCTGAAACTGCAAAAACCAAAATAGCACAAATGTGTATTATCATCCAACGTCTCGAACTTTTGCGAAGTTCAGTAAATAGAGTTTTGGTGGACTAACATGTTTATCTATGAAATGGGACTGCTCTTGCAACTTCTCAAATGTAGCTGTGACCAGTGCAGAGAGGGGTGGGGATGGTTGTTTCAGGGATTATGCTGAAGTAGGATGATTGGTTAATTGTATTAAAGGACGTTGTCTAACTGGCTCTCAAATTCACACATGCATTTTCATTTTAACATTTTAACATAAAGTGAAGTAAACAATATTTGAAATAGGTTCATGATTTTGATGCGTGAATGCAGGCTATTCTACTTCAAGCAGCATTTTAAACATGTTTTAACAAAATAGATTATTTTTTGTTAGGTTTTGTTTTCAATTACATGTAAGCAAACATGTTATTGAATACATAACATGCACACATCAAACACAAATATGAACTGCATTAGTATGATGGTCGATGTCTGGACAATTCATATAATAACAACATAGTCGAATGTTTAAATTGCACGTACCTAAAAACTGGGTCTAGCTCACATAACTAGTTCTTAACATACAGTAATACCAACCACGTTGAAAACGAAATATGAATGAACCATTTAAATTAATCGAGAGACATATTGAGATATCGTCCAAACAGATTTGCAATTCACCGGCCCCAGTATATAAGAAAATGAAGAAACATACTGGAAGTTTGAATAAACACACATACCTGCACATACATGATTAGAAATAGTAGTCAGATGGATAATGTATTATGTGGGCAATTTAACAGAAATGAACAAGTTACAAATGAATGTACACACAGTCTGCAACATTTATTATTCTCTATCATTGTAAGCCATATGCCATTGATTTCATAAGTTCATGCGAGGCAAAATAGTGCAAGAGGTGTAGGTTCATGGAGAAGCCATCATTGCCAGTGTGCAATAGAATGAAGAGATTAAACAATTCTGGAATCACAAAGAAATGTGTATTTATCAATGAATAAACGGCAAATAAATATGTGTGCACTATTCAAAAGAAAGGCTAGACACATCTTGAAATATTCCCTGTATTCTCAGAAATTGTCAAGAGAGTTAAGAAAGCTATGACAGAAAATGCCTGATTAAGAGAAGGTTTGTCATTATTTCTTTTGTATTTTTTGTTTAATTAGCATTTGGTTAAATACAATCCTTTAGCCAATTGTTAATCATATTTATACACATAATAAAACCATATAAGAAAATAATCAAATCAATCACATCAATGTTAATAATATCACAGCATACAGTATAAGCTTAACATTAAAATGTCTCTTTCTCTTTTCTTTCTTTCAACAAAGTTACAGTTGGAATTATCTGCAAGGCCACCTTCCAAATATAATAAGCAGTTCACGTCATAACAGATTCAGCGCTAAATATTACACTCCAAAATTGATTCCCTGCTATTGACCCAATGTCATGCACAAATTCGCTGTATCCCACCGAATATTGCTGCCTCAGCATCTCACACTGGGTCAGAAGGTGCCATGCAGTTCCAATGTGCAGATTACATAGGCGACACAATCTATGCGAAAGGGCCAGTTTGATCCATCTCTCTCTTTATGTTCTTGAATTTTTCAATATGATTGTGCCATTATAAAACACTTCTGTGCATCAGGCCCAACGTCTTTTCATCCAGATCAAAATATCAAAACGTATCAGGCAATATCAGCTTAGACCTGGCCATGCACAATAGCCAATTAAATACTCTATGTATAATAACGTTATTTGTTTGATGACAGGGTGGTAGCTCTAGCTGTTCTATTAAAGCCTCCCTTATCTCTCCAAGCTACCCCATAATTGGATTCACATTCCACTGCATAACGGATTGATGCTTTGATTGGCATATCTTAAGTTTATGGCCTAACACCACTGCTCGTGAAAGCTTCTTTTTTCTAACAAAACTCTCTAATTGTATGTATTGTCAAATTCCTTATTGCAAATGTCCATGCTAGTATAAAGAAGGCTGTCAGATAATGTATGTGGATGCAGTTTACATACCATACTTATACTATTGGGAAAAGAAGACTGATCTACTCCCATTTACTATAGTACTATGTTAACAAAGTGTCAAAGTGTCAAACATAGAATGCCTCTTTGAACAATACAATGTTACTGTTGATACTAGGGACCAGAATGGTATTCCCACATAATCATGTAACAAAATAGGTATCTGGAATGCTTCTTCCACAAATATCCATGTGAGGGTTTCACGATCCTCACTGTGGCAGAACCACAACTCAGTTCCTCTGAGAAAGATGGATAGTGATAATTCCAGAAATTGGAAAAATGTTCACCTGGGTCTGTTTGGTAGTTGTTAGCTTGATTAAGACTGTGCTTCAATGACTGCCACCCCATGCAAATTGAAAAAGCAACATTCCAGACCTCTTGGCACATATGCATGAATCCCAAATCTAGTTCAAAGGGCATGTAGTAACACTTATGTTGTTTACTCTTTGTCAGGTGTATTGACCAACGTTTGAGTCATTAAGCTGCAACATTTGGTGCTGTGGGCTTAGAAAATCCAAGATGGCCAAAAAGCCCACATGTGCGCCAGAATCCAGGAGAACTGCGCAGTTTGTGCGCACACCAAAAAATCGCCTAACCTTCCACCCACCAGTGCGAGCGTGATGGGCGAGGCGTGCCATGAGTGGAATGTGTGCCAAAGGAAAAACAGCAGTGCCTGTTATCTTAAAAAGCCCTTTGAAATCACCTTGGTTTCTCTGAATGCAAGCTAAAAATGCCTATGTCAAACATTGCAGGATATTCAAAAATCTCACTGAACACCAGCAGACATTTGGCAGAATGAAGTTTTGTGTGCATACAAAATCTGGAAAGAAAAAGAGCCCAAAACAATGTTCATAACAAAACTGGCTGAGCTGTGGAGGTCAGCAGCTTAAGTTAAACTGAACTGAAAACCAATAAAATCGAAATGTTTAAATTAAATGAGGGACCTACTTTTGAGTGTCACATAGTTTGTAACTGTTGAAATGTCATAGTTTAGAAAACTGGGAACAAAAAGTGACATTTAGCTGAAACCTGGCTTAATGAAACTGGATTCTGCCTGACAACTACCCCCGACAGGAGTTGAAATTGGATCAACAGCTATGTTCCCAGGCCTGGCTGCATTCTGCTGCCCCCACAAAAAGGAGGTGACACCTCTCTGATTGAATTACCTGGGGACTGCAGGAAACTGAACAATGGACTCAGGCAAATGTTATATTGGGGGGGCCGTAAAGTGGCTTCCTCTTGGGAGAAGTGGGAGGAGAAGTGCCTGTGAGAGCCAGCTGAGCTTGGGGGAAGTGGATAAACCAGTTCTTCCACCATGTGATGTGGGAAGCCACACCCCTTTTTGACCAGGGCATAAGTTAAAAAGATAGATAACTCATAGTGCGGATTGGTCAAAATTATATAAGTAATATCATTATTCGTGTCATTTTTCTGTGCACGTTTTAAGAGGCGTTAGGACCCTGTGGTGTATTCTGGGGGATTGCTAGCGGAAAATAGGGTCTTACTCCAAATGTCTTCATGTTAAAAATTTGACACTTCATCAATTAATGTCCATACTCCTTGCGCACATGTGTGTAATATTTGGTAAATGTCCGATATTGGTAAACCAGTCAAAAAGTGCAGAATGTTGTCATTTTTGAATACAAGCACCCAGGAAGATCAGAGGCAGACAAGCATGGACCATAAGGAATATATAATGTGTACATGTAATTTCAACAAATTGTGTATCTGGGAAATATGTATTTGAATCAAATATAGATTTGTGGGCAAATTGACCAGGGAGGATCCTCTGACCCATAAACAGACCTCATCATGATGACTCACATTTCCTTCCCACATCAAGGGAGAGGGGAGAATTGGGCCAATGACAAGTAGAGAGGGGCAGGCTCAATTATGCCACGCACACACCCACTTCCAAAACACATAAAAAGAGACTGCTGGGACAGGTAGAGACATTAAATTCCATTTTCTGTGGGACGCTCTGCCGGGAGACTCCAGACTTCACATCCATCAATCTTCAGAGACCAGAAATTTACTTCATAACTTAAAGCAAGGGCCTAAACCCACAAACTGAGAACTCTTCTCAGCAGGCCTCAGCATCCTTAAAATCATTTGCAAACTATTCCACAGCCGGGCGAGCTGTCTGAATTCTTTTGCCAAGAACGTTTGCCAGTACCCAGAAAGCAGCTTTACATCCAGAATCCACTTGATCGGGACCGGAAAGCAGAGCAGTATCCAGAACCAGAGGCCGCTGTATCCAGAGAGGCTAGACCAGCAGAGCAGAGCTGACCCAGACCGCTGTGAGTAGAACCAGAGATCCGGATCGCTGTGAGAAGAACCGGTGCCTGATTGACCCGCCGAGCAGACAGAACCACCGCCGGACGTGTTGACCAGATCCGTGACGAGGCCTAGTTCAAATTTATATTGTGAGTACCTAGCAGAACTGTGCAGAACCAATCTCTTAGTTAAAATAATCTAATTCAAGCTATTTTAACCTAAGTAGAACTGCCTCCTAGAAATCGTGTCATCTGTCATTTGTAAAGCTGCACAACTGTCACCTGTCAATTCTGCAGCTGCAAGCTGTCACCTGTCATTTTGAGTTTTACTTTAAATCCGAAAATCTACCTTTATTAAATCGTCTGTATCTCCGGAACCGTTTGTCCTAGGAACGTGGTTTAACTTTCATTTTAAAGCTGTGATTCTAGCCTTCCCAATACTTTTTCCGCAATCGCGATATACGCACTCACAAAATTTACCGCGATTTGCGATTTTGGCTCAATTTCTCCACTTGTCAAAACAGCAGCTCCATCCTTTCCTTTATTAAAATCAGTTTGCAACCTGGTAATTACTCATAGAGCATTGCTAAAGTGAGCCTGAACTAATACTAACAAGCATCTCTCACTCACCCTGAACCTCTAGAGGGAATTAAAAACAATTTTAGCACCTTTTCACTTCCTTGCAAACCACATTAAAGTAATTCGCCTGTGTTTAAAACTCATACCTGTTTTCTCTAAGCTTGCTGGGGGAACTGGAACTATGTATTGCATTATAAAGTGTGATTTGTTGGGATTCTTGAAGACTGTGTGCTCTCCTTCCATTTCTTGTATTGCATAGGGGGGGAGTGAATTGTCAAAAGAAAAAGTGATCATATTACCTTTTGCTAAAATCATAACAAGTTATTTCTGTACTTCATTTTATTCCACCTTGCATTTCCTTGAAACCATCAAGCATTTTAAGCTACCTCATCCTCTACACTACTCCTAAGTAACCAAATCAGTGTACCCCTGTAACATTATCCATTGTTGATCACGGTCATATTCTGAAGTGTGATATCAGTTATCAATTTATTTATAAAGTGTGATAGATATATATTGTTGAATTGTCCAAATAAACCTTTTAAATTTGCAAAACAAACCTACTTCTTGGCTCAGTGGGGTCAGGGGGATTCTAAGAGGGGGGTGTTATACAAGGGTTGTCATCCAGAGTACTGAACTGGACATAAAAATACATCAATTAGGGTTTTCCTCAGCGTCCCAGAATAGGCATTGACTTAGCTGTAGTGTTGATTGAATATCGCTTACATCTTGAAAGAGTGTCATGCATATTTAAATAGTTAAGTCAAAGTTAACATTAATTTCATAAGCAAGGCAGAACATATTGTAAACTGAGAAAGTCTTTTGTTGTTTTCCTCTTGATAAACTTGGTGATAGCTTTCCTATCCTTTAAAGGATCCATCACCTGATTGTAATCACCATACATAATCAAGATAGGAAACGTTTGAAAATGTAATCTTAGCTCTTTCAAAAAGACTGTTCCATGGCAGGTATCCTCATAGATATAGTGTAGTGAATGCAGCATATTTAAATTAGTATTTGTATGAAGTATCACTTACGATTGTCATTGGAGGAAATATGAGGTAGTTCAGTTATAAAAAATCAATTGATAATGAGCAGCAGGGTATGCAACAGATTGTTACTTTAATTGCCCTCCAGCTAGCCAATCTGAAACAAGGCACATTTTATTGTGCTTACAGATTCCATAATTATTGCGGCAGTAATTGTATACTGATTAAATGTAATGATATGTAAGCTACAGTGATCCTCCGACTAACACCTTCAGGTAACTCTTTAGGAGGAGACAAGCAATCAAGGAGGTAGGGAATGTGTGGGATCAAACCATTCGTAATAAAGCATAAAAGTAAAACATGTGGGCTTGAACTGACATGTTTTGCGAATACAGTGACCCTAATAATGAAATATTACTTTTGGCTTAATAAACATGACTGCCATGCTATTATAATTCCTTACAACATTGTGATGATGAGACAATTGCCCTGGTGCACCAAGGAATTCATTGTTCTTTGAGATGATTGGGTGTCACACAACTTCTGCAATAGGGACCTCTTATGCTTATTTCTTAATTGTGGTAAACCCCCTAAGTAGTGAGTGAGGGTATCTCATGGCTGCCCCAGACTTACATTATAGGACAGATATTTGAGCAATCCATTATGCAGAAAGGAGACATCCAAGACAAGAAAACAATGCACCCTGGAATTTCACTCATATAGATCTCAAATTATTAACAAAACAGTTGTATATGTTGTCACGCTGAGAGTATACTGATTGTGCAAATCCCTATTCCTGCAGATAAATCTATAATTCAAATGCAAACAGACATTATTCCATTGTTTCAGGGGCCTGTGATAAAACAGCATTCAAAACATTCTCTTCAGGAACAAAGAAGGTTTTGAATACCATTTGATTCGTTATTTGGCATGCTGCTGACTCGTGCCAGTTGAGCCCAGAGACCACCTCAAATGAAATGTTTCAAATGCCTTTCAGACACTGCAAGGCAATTTGAAGCAGGCAATACAATGGATTTGCAGTTTGCTTATCTATCCATAACCTAAGATCGTAATGCGAACATTGACTGAAATCAAGTCTACTAGGGGAAGTGAGAACCCTTTAGAAATGTGGTTTCTAATTGTAAATCTTTTATAATTCTCACCACAAGACCTTTTTTGTATCTTTCCTCATTGCCCTGATTGCAAACCTACATAATCCACTGTTAGTTGAAGTGACCCAAAACAGTTGCGGTCTTTTGTATAATGGGTGTTCACTTTAAATTAAACATTGGAAATACTGCCCGTGATAGAGATATCCCACCAATAGTGGACAACACATAACAAGTATCTGGGCCTCATTATGAGGAATGCGGTAGGGGGTTAACAGGGCCGGTAGAGCTGCCGGCCCTGTTACCCCCCTACCGCCCCATTACAAGGTCTACTCGCGGGATCTGCTATGGACGCCTGGTTTTACCACGAGTCCTTAGAGGGCCTGCGAGCGGACCAGGATGCTAACAACGGGCCCGTCATCAATGGACACACTGTTAGCATCATCCCCATCCCCATTGAGCTCTATGGGGGCTCAAATGGGAATGTACTGGGTTCGGCTTCCCTGAATGGGGAAATACCGGTCCCTCCAACGTCGGAATCACCCGTTAATTCCCCATTCATGGAACCCGGACCCGTTACCCGGAATGGAGGTAGCCATGCCTGTAAGAATGGCATGGCTACCTCCATTCTCGTGATGAGGCCCTCTGTCTTTCATTTTTTTTATATAATAATAGAGAATAAGTCCAACCGCCCACAATAACTAAAACATTCATGCATAAAATGGGGTAATTGATACATTGATAGCAGAGCACTTCCGCCCAAAGCCTTTCGTTTCATTGATGCTTAGTTGGTACAAGCAGAAATATGGCAAACCCAAACTGACATTGACGTAATTATTGATTCCCTAGCGTTCAGACCTTCAGTGATGTTTTCAAGGCTGCAAAACTCAATGCAGTTATGCTTGTAGGTGAAATCACAACCTAGAAAAAAGGTTTATTCTGGGAAAACCTACTGTATGTTCTTATTCAAGAAAGAAAACACTATCTGGTGCTATACCATAGTTTTGGGCAATGTCCAGTGGCTAACGTTTCTCCTCCCCTATGATTGATAGTCTTTCAAAAACAAATTACCAGTGTCTCACTTTCATGACAGGCAAATGTTCCAGCTTGCTACTGAGAACAGTACCTGAGCAAGTTAGAGTGCAATTTGTGGTGACTCAAAACTTACATAATGAGGGAGGTGAAATAGGAATCTTGGCTCCTCATAGTTCAAGCAGCTCTTTCGCTGAACCAATGATTCTTGCCTCTCATAATGCTCAGCATTTAGCTAATGTTAATAAGAGGAGTATTGGGACATTGGTAATATGAACAAGTGCCATTGGAACTCTCTGCAAGAGGAGTGTAATGGGGCACCAAATTGTATAGCCTTGTAAAACCTTCTCCCCTCTCCCCCTGAATTATTGATGCCTCTATGAGATCTCTTAACACTTTACTCTACACACACAGGGCCTCATTACGACCTGTGCTGTGTCGGAATGAAGGGGGCCTGTACGGGAACGGCCCCCTTCATTCCGACAGGGCTGATTACAAGCTTCCCATCGCGGGACTCGGATCGCACGCCTGGTAAAACCAGGCGTGCTTTTCGGGTCCCACGAGGGGAAAAAGGAGGTTAACAACGGGCCAGTTGTAATCTGCCCGTTGTTACCTCCACCCCCATTCCCATTGAGCCCTATTTGGGCTCAAATGGGAATGGGGAATGGTTCCTGCAAGGAGGAATGCTCGGGTCCTCCAATGTTGGAATAACCCAGTTATTCCTCATTGCAGGAACCCGGTAAATGAGCCCGGTTTGGTGGCAGCCATGGAGGTAATAACTCCATGGCTATCGCCAAACTCGTAATGAGGGCCACACACTCATTTTCCACCACAGACGACTGTCACAGCCCTATCCATTAGCACTTAAGCAATAATCAAGCTATGCCTAAGCCTTTCTCTTGAGCCCTATCACACTCGTACCACATCAGTGGCTAACCAGACCCAAACTAATGTGGTGTTTCAGTGTCTGGGCTCTCCACTTCAAATAACATATGCCTAAGTGTTTCTTCCAAGCCCATTGAAAGCGTATCAGCCCTCAGGATCCAAGTGCTTCTGACATGTACCCTGCAACACCACAGGTTTAGAATCTGTCTCTCCTGCTATCCCACAAATAACCCCAACACCCTCGTTTCTTACAGAGACACTCATAAGAAGGCTAACAGAAATGACATAAGGGTGCTAAACAAGACCCCTTTACATTACATCACAGGAAGCAAACCTCTCCACAAAAAATATAGTTTGATGAAAAATGCACTTACAAGAATAAGTCTCACATAACTTCCTAGAATGGCCCTCACAGATAAAGTGACCGGCCATGCAGGCTAGCAAACAATATTTGGCTCCCAGAGAAGACAGGAAGAGAGAGGCTGAGTGATCAATGTAACATTACATAATGCAGGCAGTGGAATCATCAGACCAATCTAATTTCGTATCAGTAATCACATCTGAACCTAGACCAAAAGAAATCTCAGCACATCAAACATCCCAAGATGATTATAAGTCAACTCTTTTTATGGTATGCCTTATGTTTAAAGATCAATCTATCATTGTGTTTATTTATTCATAGATATGTCTTATGCCCCAATTTTAAAACAAGCTATTGATATGCCACATTCACATTTATTTTAATGTACATTTACCTTTCTCTCTGCATTCTTCGGTTTTGTTTTACAGTGAGGGAAGCACTCTGAATAAAGATAATTTTTTACAACGATTTGAAAAGTGCGTGATTATTTCAGGCTGCTTTGCACCTGACTGCTGCAAAGAAGAAGTAAACGGTACTGTGGATCTATGTTTCAATGCAGAGCACAGTGCTCAAAAGGCCTTGCATTTTTCAGCCCCAGAAGCACATCTTAAGTTATATACTATCTCTGCCCATCTCAGGAATCATTGGCTTTTTGAAGCTACACAGCAGATGTATGATGAATCCCAAGCCTCTATTGTAGTTCTAACACATGTTGGAGTCCAACAGCCTCAGAGGGTGTAGTTTCACTGGTGTCCAGTAGAATCTAAGGCATATTAAACATATTTACTGTTGTGGTAATCACTCTCAAAAGTCAACATCAATTGCTATCATGGAAAGTAGTTCCGACTTGCATTGCACTTCACTGATGTGTTCTGCAAGAACCATCTCCCAGTCCATGCATCCTTTCCAAAAGCAGTACCCTACTTTTACTTTTACCATTTTCTGGATCTTGGAAAACTTCAAAGAGATTAGTGGTCCTTGAAAGACTGAGTCTTCAAATGGAGTAACATTTTCATGTGATTTATTCATTGTTAACAATTCTGTCAAAAGGCTAAATTGCTCCTTTGGAACAGAGAATTACACCACTTTTTGATATTGAGTTACTTCACTAGAAAAAGTATTCCGCTGACAACATATTCTGGCCTATATTGCAGCTTACCATCTTCTGTTTGTCATTCCTTCAGCCTAATTGGAGCTCAGCGTGATATACAAAATCTTGTTCTGACACACTGAGTAAGTAACATTTTTGGTGCAGGTTTCTTTGGCCTTAGAGCACTAGTTCTATTAGAAGACCTCTGTATGAGTAATTATTGACCTAACCCCATGTAGGTGTCACAGGTCCATTATTGCCTATTACTCTATAGGTCTGTTAAAATATGAGGAATCTTTGTAGTCTCTCAAATACGCAAGACCAAAACTACTCTCTTTAGTTTGACACTGCCAGCTTCTTCTTGTTATATCAATTTTAGGAGACTTCTTCATCAATTCATTCATATTAGAGGTGACATATGATAACTTGAGTATTAATATTATTTCAGAGTGTCAATTTCCCACCAAAAACCTAGCTGGAGTCAGTACCAATCACAGTTTGTCACTGTATTATCAAACAGGGCCAAAGTTCACTGTTCTTTCCTATGATAATGATAGTAGTGATTAGACCTCAATCACCTCTCCTGAAATCAACATCAAACCTGATTTGTCCCAGTTCACACCGAAACCCAGAACCAATGGGATGTCTTCTTCCAGTCCAAGGAGGATCGAAAATACACCAGGAGGCCAAGAGAAGGAGATCGCAGGTGAGGCATGTGAGACACCAGCTTGCTCTGCTGTGCTAGGGAGCAAGTCCTGCCCACTCATCAGGCGCCGAAAGGGAGAGCCACACAGTCAGTGTGGTGGACAAAGTCATGAAGTATCCTGCAGCTGCTGCCTCATCACAGGCAATGGAGTTCCCACTGAGCCGATGGGGGAGGAACCCTTTTCCTGAGACGGTAGATGTAGTGACTACCCGCTCCTCCCAGAAAGGAGGAAGACTCCAGAAGGGGGTAGATTAACTCACAGATAAACCATATTCAAAGTAGGGCCAAGCAAGCCTGTAGCCCACCCAGGTCTGGCATCAGCAGACCCCAGAAGGGTGTAAGCAGAACGATCAGAGAAAACACAACTGAATCTAGGCCACGCAGACCCATAACACAAATGAGGCTGACATTCAGAAGACTGCAGAAGGGGGTAAATGAAATCTCAATGGAAACCACAGCTAAAGCAGGGCCAAACAGTCCTGTAGCCCATGCATGGTTAATAATCGGGAGAACCCAGGAAGACTAAGACAACAGATAGAGCATAAGTCAGGCTGAGCAAGCCCCTGGACTACCTGAGGCTGAAAGCAGGAATGTCCAAACAGAAAGTTGAAAGTGGTGTTTGTTAAAGACCAAGAGGCACAAATCTGAGGATCTCATTGTTGGCTGGTTGTTTCCTCTTCATTCCCCACACTCAGTGTTGCCTTCAGGTAAGTGGTCTCAGTTTTGCTTAGGGACTCCCAAGTCCACTGAGCTTTGGTTACGCCACCACTTCTAAATCAGTCACTCTTTTGACCTTCTGTCAGTACTTCACCTCCTCCGATCTCAGGTTCTCCTGATCTTTAGATACGCAGCCTTGCATGCCAGCATCCTCTTTGCACCTGAACCCATGTGTCACCGCTCCCTGACCCCTGGGGAGAATTTACTAAATCTACAACATGTTGTATACCCTTTCCCTTTGTTCACTGGCTTCTCCTTCTTCAGAAATAGGAAATCGACTAAGGAAGTGCACATTTCCTTGTTCTAGACCCTTTCGATATTCCACGGTGAAGCAGAATGTGTAGAGATCTAAGAACCACCTCATAATTCGAGCATTAGTATGCTTTCTTAAACTCATACACATGAGGGGAGAATGATCAGTGACCAACCTAAACTTCCTTCCAGTTAGGTAATATTGATTTGTGTTATTTCCCATTTGATGGCCAAGGATTACAATTCAATGGTGGCGAAATGTTGTTCCCTTGGAAAATATTTCTGCTGGTATCTAATACTGGATGTTCTATGCCATCATACTGCTGGGATTACAATGCTCCAAGACCTGTTTTGGCGGTATCCATCTGCAAGATGAATTCTCAATTAAAGTCTGTTACCTTTAACACAGGCTCATTAGTTGTCACCATGATAATGCATTCAGTAAACAGGCATCCATTTGCATTACTTCTTAACAGTTCTGTGCATCGCTTCAGGAATGTGCTAAACTTTGCATTCCTTATTAGCAATTACATTGACCTATGAGACATAGTAACAGAGCACTTGGTAAGCATTGACCTCCATGTCATGTAAGCATCGATGTTACATTACACTTCAGGGCCATGGGGCCAACCAGAAAATGTCATATTGATACTAACAATGTTTTGCTCTTTTGTTCTTTCCCAGGTTCTCTCTCGTTCACACCTATCATATCATAATCCCTGATGCAAATCCTGTGTAATATGATTTGTTCATGTATTATCATTATCTTTCATTGGGCCTCATTACGAAGTCGGCGGTTGTCCGCCGGTGCTACCAACGGGTTGCCGCAACCTCGTAACACTGTTCTGCCGCCTGACATCCCGGTGCCACCAGGATTTTACAGGTAGATTTGGGCCATGATGTCAGGAGTTGGAAACTGTAAGTCCCCATTCCCGTAGAGTCTCATGGGACTCCACAGGAATGGGGACACAGAAGCACTGGCGCCATTGCTGATGGTGCCAGTGCTTCTGTGAAAACCATGCCTACATGGGCCGGTACTACCGGCAGGTCAGACCTGCCAGAAGATCTGGCCCCTGCAGGCAATCCTGTAGTCTGGCGGTCCGGAAAGGGGTCCAGTACGTACCTACCGGCACCCTTATTTTCAGACCGCCAGACTTGGAATGAGACCCATTGTTGCCATTGTCTTCATTAATCTATTATGTGTCATATAGAAGTTCTTGGGACAAATTCTATATTTTGTAAACTTCTTGATTTGATTGTGCACCTCACTAGAGGTACTTGGACAATTTTACTGGAATTCACTGTTCGGGTGTTGTACCTGATGTGCACCATTTTTTTGACACATTGGGCCTCATTATAAGTTTGCTGGTCCAGTAACTATGGTACCAGTAAGCTTGCTGGTACCATAGTTACCGGACCGGCACACTACGTGTTCTGCTCATGGGTGCCTTTTCGCCCACCAGGTCTGACCTGGCAGGCATAACGGCACCCGCAAACAGACCATGTCTGATGCACCGGCACCATTCGCGAATGGTGCAGGTGCATCCGGCCTCCCCATTCTCATTGAGCTCTATCGGGGTCAAATGGGAATGGGGAGCAGTTTTTAACCGGCGCCCGGGAATGAGCAATTACCGGAGCCGGCGGTGCCGTAATGGCCCGGTAATTGCCCATTCCCGGGCGCCGGAAAAACAATTATTTACCTGCACAGCTACCGCCGGTCTCATTTTGAGGCCCATTATGTTGTTTGCAGCCTTGATAAAGACCCAGGAGGGTTGAAAGTCGTGTTGGCTAGAAATAGAATTAAATAACTTTGATCTTAAAAACACCTAGATATGGTTGAATTCCTTGATACTAGGATACTTGGGACGAGGGACCTGGGGGACCAGAGTATTGGGTGTGGGGCTCTGGTGAACAGGACGGGAGGAAATCAGCAGACAGCGGGTTCGGGGTCCATAGGGTGCAACATTTTGTAGTGTCTTTGCTGATGTCCGTGGGTCACATAATTAGTCAGACTTGTTGTGAAT
Source organism: Ambystoma mexicanum (assembly GCF_040938575.1). Taxonomy (NCBI): domain Eukaryota; kingdom Metazoa; phylum Chordata; class Amphibia; order Caudata; family Ambystomatidae; genus Ambystoma; species Ambystoma mexicanum. The sequence continues at coordinate 1,346,693,365 of NC_090929.1, forward strand.
GCCTCACCCCTTGCCATATCAAGCTATTTTATATATTGGACATTGCCAACTAATGGCAAACAAATGTTTTTTTAACTGTTCAGCACAATCACGTACTTGAGAGGCAGTGTTGGAAAGGTTGTGATGTCACGAGGGGTGCTATTGTAATTGTGGCCAAAAGTTGTAGCAACCAATTAGGACCATTTAACATATATTTGGATGTAGGGAACTGACGTAGTCCCACCTATCAGTGTCTGTGGCCTGCTTTATATGTGTAACCAAAAATTGTATGATAATTTGGCAAGTTTTTTATAGAAAATTTCAGCCACAGTGGGCAGGGTTGACAGCATACTTCATTCAGCTCCATTGGGCTGTCTGAACCATGCATCCCAGCTGTATGCGTCCAATAAATGTGTGTTACTTCTTGCTTGAAGTATGCTCCTTTTTTGTATTACCTTTTTCCCTTGGTTTACTTTACTTTACATGTAAAAAAGGTCACAGAAGGTCCTGTTGAACCAATCTGGCACAGAGCTCGTCACACCCCAAGAAGTTACAGGTTTTCTAGAGGAAAATCACAAATCCAGCATATATAGGTTACAGTGTTATCCCACCACCCTCATTAGCTACCACATATAGAACATATTAATACCCCCTATAAACTCTGATCCGATTGGCCACACCTTACCTAAACCCATTCTGCCAGACTAGACACGTGGCCCACAACATCTTCACTGTTGAATCCAGGCACAGGATTGGTTACTGAAATATTGACACACTAATAAATAGTGATCATCACATGATGTGCACCCCAAAGATACAGACATGATATGATATATGATAGGTTATTTATAGCACGCCTGTTCAAAAGTGTTTCTAGGCACAACAAGACAAGGAGGAGGAAACAAAGGGAGGACAAAATAACAAACTTACGAGGCCTTGTGTCATTCAGATTGCACAAGTGCAGAGAGGAGGGAAGGTGAGAAGTGCCATGGGGGAGGAGAAAGGGGAAGTGCAGTTAACTCACAAGTGCAGCCAGCGGGTGGCTCATAAATTCAGAGATAAGTGACTGTAGGGCACAGATAGAGAGCCTGGGCCCAAGTTCAGAGGGTGACTAGGTGATCAGTGCATGGAGCAGTCAGGTGCATCAGCAGGGAAGAGGAAGAGAGAAAGCGGAAGCGAAAAGCAAGGTCTTGAGTTGCTTCTAGAACCCAAGGTGGTTCTGGGCAAGTTTTGAGAGAGGCAGGGAGTCTGTTCAAGAGGAAGGACCCAGCTGAGGAGATAGATCTGCCCCCAACTTTATGCTTGGAGAAGCGCCTGACCATCAGAGAGTTTGAGGTGGATGAGAGGAGTGCTCAAGAAAGAACATGTTCTGGAAGAGAAAATTGAAGGTAGAGCGGTCCCAGGCCCCAGAAAGACTTGTGGATGATACAGAGGGTCTTGAACATGATGCTTGCAGCCACAGGGGGCAAGTGAAGAGATTTCAGAGCTGGAGAGATATGATCTCTAGGCTGTAGGCCAAGGACAAGTCTTATAGTCCTGTTCTGGATGAGTTGTAAAGGTCGAAGAATAGAGGCAGGAAGATTTAGAAAGTGGCTGTTGCAATAGTCCACCCTAGAGAGGACCAGATCTATGGAGACAGTGAGCTTCTGGAGGAAAGTGAGAAAAGGAAGAATACCGTTGCAGTTGATAGTTTGACTTCTTAGAGACGTTAGAGATGTGAGGAGAGAAGGAGAGGGTGGAGTCGAAGATGACATCAAAGTTCTTAGCCTCACTGTAAGGAGCAAAAAGAGGGCCCAGAGTTGGCGGCCAGAGAGAGAGAGGAAAGGAGGGAGTGGGTGTCCCAATGATGAGGATCTCAGTCTTACTGGCATTAAGACAGAGATCATTGGTGGCACACAATTCCTGAATTGCGGTCAGAGTCTGGTATGAGAGAAGAAGCAGAGGTGGCTGAGGGAAACCTGAAAGAGAGTTGAGTGTCATCTGCATAATATTGAAAATTGGAGCAGAAAGTAGCGATGCGGTGGGCAAGCGCTGCCAGGTAGTGGTTGAAGAGCCAGCAAGAGAGGTTAGACCCCTGGGCAACACCACAAGTAGACAGAGAGCTAGAAGAGGGGAAAGACCCCAGTTGGACCCGAGAGGGTCAGTCAGTGAGAAAGGTGGTCAACCAGGCCAGGGCCTGATTAGCAATACCAAGGTTGCTGCAGAGGTGATTGAGAAGGATGGCTTGATTGAAAGTTGCAAAAGCTGTGGATAAATTGAGGAGGATGAGGACAGAAGGGAGATTAGAGTCAAGATTGTAGAGAAAGTCTTCACAGTTGATCAGGAGAGCAGTTTCTGTGCTTCTGTCAGCTTTGAAGCCAGACTGGTGGTCATGGAGGCAACCAACAGATTCAGTGTGTAGATTAAGCTGGGGCATGGCCAGCTTTTCCAAGAGTTTGTCCAGTTCACATGTTCAAAGTGAACTGACGTGGCCAAGTCTGCTTTGATAAGACAATTGTCCCTTCTCATTGTCACAGATGCTGCGGCGCATACAAGCTGCATCAATGACCCTGTGCTGAATTTATTGGCATTACCTGTGCTCCTCCTATTCCAAATCACAGAACATTCCAGACATGACTCACCCCTCATCTCCTTCAAACCCCAGGTGCCCAGGAATGTTCTCACCATGGCACCGCTCTCAAGTCTGAATTTGAGGAGTTTACTTGCTTTGGTTATGCATGTGCTTGCAATTCATATGGGATGACTGTAAAGACCAGAGGGGGGGGGTTCTGTACGTCTGCTCTCTATATGGTAGAGGAGAGGCACAGATTCCCTATTACGATAGCAATGGACAAGCAATCAAGGCCTAGCTTCTCAGGAGGTGATGCAGGCTGGTTATTAAGTACAGTGTAGTCCCCATGCCCCCACAAAGAAATCTCCACACACTGTATTAGTTAAAACACAGACTTCATATAATTAATATTCAAGGTTATGTATAATATCACAATAACTCACTTTGTACTTGGTTATCTATAATGGCAAGAATACAGTTCTACTTGGTACCACTATTACTATTAGATCTCATTAAAGTGCATCAACTGTATGGTTAAATGCCACACAAATCAGTTTGTAAAGGAAACCAACAATAGATAAAAGAGGAAAGCAGTTGGTTAAAACAAAAGGCAGAATAATGGCCCCGTTTACCTAGACACAGTTATGTGTGGAGATCCCCCTGTAAAATAAAGATATATCACAAGCCCAGTCCATATATTGTTCACAAGAGTCTTCCCAATAGTTCAGCAACCCCAAAGTACCTGGCGTTGTAGAGTTCCTCGTTGGGAAGTTGACGGCCCTTCTTGAGTGCACTCCGTTTAAGGCAGGAGCCACAGGTCGTCGAACGTCCAGCAATGAACACTGTGATTTACGGCGGTGAAGTGCCAGCTTCGTTCCTAACGGTGCTCGTCGACGGGGAAGCATAAACATCCTGCAAGGAAGAGGCGTGCGGGGAACCTCTATGTCGATAGTTCTCGACCGCAAAGAGTTTGAAGAACTGTGGCCCAGCGAGGGCGTCGACTCGAGTCGTCGGCGTCTCTGTGGTCTTTGGGTGGCGGGAAACCCACCGGCGGATGCTTCTCGGCGCATCGACTGCCTGGCCTTCTCCGGCGGGATAAGGCGGGCCGCGGTGCAGACGAGCGTGTCCGTGAATTGAAAGTTCTTAGACAACGGGAGCACAGCGCCTATGGTCATGACAGCGGTCATCGATGGTGGCAAACAACAGTCCGGGGGCTTCACTTTGGGATTCCGCGGCAGTCCCTGTCTCCGGTCGGCAGCCTGTCGTACGTCTGTCTACCAGGGAGCTTTGGCAAAGATCAGCTGGTGCACGATGGTCCCTCATAGCTCGGGAAGAGGGCGCCTTACCAGGTCCCCTCTGGGTCAGTCCGTGGAGACACAGCAGCTTTCAGATTGATGAAGGAGAGCAACAGCAATTCTTCTCTTCCAGCAGGGCTTCAATTTTACTCCAGTTACTCTTCGTAGTGGACTTCAGCTTCTGAACACGAATTCTAGCAGTGAGAGGCCCCCAGATATAATAGTTGATCTCCCATTCCTTCTGCTGGGTCACACAGGCAAACAATCGGACAGAAGGGCATTCATGCAGGCAGGCAGGCAATCAGGTGCATAGTGCATTCAGGCCATTCACTTCTCTCCAGACACTCACAACAAGTTATGTTATGTGTATTGGGACAAGTACCCAGCTCTCTCCACACTGCATTCATACCAGTTTCGGGCAGGGCTGTCTCAGTCATTGTGTCAAACACCAGATACTAGACATCCACAACACAGAATGCATATTCGTCACACACTCCATTCACCCAGGTCCCACCCACAGGGTGTACCCACAACATACAGTCACTGGAAAGGCTCCAGCGAGTCTGGCCTGGACTTCACAACAACACCATATATGGAACTTCCACCCAACAGCCAGTCAGGGGGAAGGGATAGAGTCAGGACTTCCCAGGACTTTGGGAAAACAAGGTAACAGGCAATATAAAGTAGACGGCCCCAGGGGCCATCTTGTTTCCTATCAGGAATCAACTGATTCCATTGGCAGGGCCTGGGTAGCCCAAAATGGAGGATACACAGAGCACCTGTCAAATTCAGCATGGAGCTGCCACCAGCCCATACCCTGCTCTGTGGGCCACACACAGGTGCCCGAAAACATACACTAGGGGCACAGGAATGTACCCCCACCCATGGGTGCCATAAGGGTATCCCATGGGTCTGTACACCAAAACCAAAAGAGAGAGCTGCACCGCCAGGAGTCCCATATGAACGCTTGTGCGGAAAAGATGACAGAACACACAATAAAAAGTAGTAAAGGACAAGGATACGGAGGCCCTGTCCCTCCAATGCATATCCAGCATCACAATGACCACCCCTGGGGTGAGGGCAGAAGAGCACTAATTCTTTGCTGGACCTATTGGCATCACAAAACCACATGCCCTGTTCTCATGAATTGGTCCTTCAAAGGGCACATCCCAACCTGCCCTCCCTACAACTAACATTCTCTTCCCACCACATTCAGTTCTTGCAGCTGGATAAATTAGTGTTTATCTGTGCACAGCAGCATCAAAACTCAATATGGTAGCACTTCTGTCATGTTAACATGCTGAGTACCTGTCTGACTCCATCGTCCACCTATTTCAGCTCTTTACTCACACCTTACTAAAAACATAGCATTGCCTGAAACTACTACAGACAGGGTCTATACACTGCCCTATCTATGACCTTGGCAACCGCAACATTAATATGTTGTTGCTCCTTGTGTGTTGCTATATGGGGGTATCTAATGCATTTCAAAGATAACTACAAGTGATACATGCACCTTTTGCCATGCCAAACTTGTTCTGCTCGAGCTGTGGTCCATGCTAATAGGTTTTTATCAGATTTAACAAGGGGGGTCCTGGGAGTCCCTCTGCCAGACATTAGTCCTGGTTACGAGAGACCTACCCAGAGTCTTTAGCTCACTATCTTTCACAGAGAAGAAATATCCCAAACATATCAGTCTTTGTCCTGCCCTGGGGCAATCCAGCACCGAAATGCGAGGCAATTCTCCTCTGAACAAGAGTACCAACAGAAACCCCAGACACGTGTTTCGGTCTGGTTGGACCTCATCAGTAGGGTGGATCTGTGCCTCTCTAAGAATAGTGAGCAAGGGGTCCACGTCTGGATTCCCCTAGTAACTTAGGGTGAGACCCAAAGTTACTTAAATATGCAGATTTAACAAGGGGGGTCCTGGGAGTCCCTCTGCCAGACATTAGTCCTGGTTACGAGAGACCTACCCAGAGTCTTTAGCTCACTATCTTTCACAGAGAAGAAATATCCCAAACATATCAGTCTTTGTCCTGCCCTGGGGCAGTCCAGCACCGAAATGCGAGGCAATTCTCCTCTGAACAAGAGTACCAACAGAAACCCCAGACACGTGTTTCGGTCTGGTTGGACCTCATCAGTAGGGTGGATCTGTGCCTCTCTAAGAATAGTGAGCAAGGGGTCCACGTTTGGATTCCCCTAGTAACTTAGGGTGAGACCCAAAGTTACTTAAATATGCAGATTTAACAAGGGGGGTCCTGGGAGTCCCTCTGCCAGACATTAGTCCTGGTTACGAGAGACCTACCCAGAGTCTTTAGCTCACTATCTTTCACAGAGAAGAAATATCCCAAACATATCAGTCTTTGTCCTGCCCTGGGGCAGTCCAGCACCGAAATGCGAGGCAATTCTCCTCTGAACTAAGGACACTATACCTGTCCGTACCATTCACAGCAAAGATGGAACAGTTCTTAGAACACACCCCAAGTCTGGGATGTCCATAAATAAACACAATGGGGGAATCTTAAGGACACTATAACTGTCCGTACCGTCCGCAGCCAAGTTGAAACTGTCCTAAGAACACACACGATGTCCGTAGCCAAACAAAATGGAGGTGCCCTAGGACACTATACCTGTCCGTACAGTTTGCAGAACATCTACGCACATGCGCTCCACACCCGTATGTCCTGCGAACATCGCGCCTGTCTGTAACTGTCTGTATCACTTGTGTCGCACTTTTAATTTGTTTGAGGACCTGAATACTGTCCGCAGACCACCTGCGCGCATGTGCATGGCTGTTCCCGTGCATTTGGTGTCCTGCGGACACCCATTCCCTTCGCGGACGTGTTCCCGACGTCATCATGTGACCGCACCCACGCTGAGCGTGTGTCCTAATTTGCGGACACCTTCCGGTTCCCCAACATTTTAAAAGAACTTATTCAGACAATCCAAATTATTTTACAGTAAAAATTCACCATTGCACATGATTGCACATGTCCCAGACAATGACCCTGGCTTTCCACATACTTTTTGGAACTTTTTGAACCTTTTTGGGTGTTCGATCTGTTCGCAAAGCAAACCCCTCCACCCCTTTAAAAGCCCACACCCCAAAGCTGATATTCATTTTACTTATGGCTATACTTCAAAGGAAATGCAGCAGCAATCCTCTTCTTCTTCCAGCTGGGCTTCACGCATGAGCTTCAAGTTTCAACTTCATTTTCTGATCAAATTGTTAAGAGAGAGGTCCCCAGATATAGACATCTGTCCCTCATTCACTCTGGCTGAGCCAGGCTCAGTCAGCCAATCACACAGAACGGCCATCATGCAGGCATGCAGCCAATATGGCTCACAGGCAATCAAGCCATTCACTTGAACCCAGACACCCATGACAAGGAATGTGGATTGGGGCAAGCACCCAGCCTTTCAGCACTTTACACTGCATTCATGTCAGTTTCTTGTTTCTGGCAGGGCTGTCTCATTTATTGTGTCACACAGACAGAGCCCAGACACCCATAACAAATAATGCATATTGGCCACACACTCTATTCTTACAGGTTCCACCCCAAGGGTGTACCCACTACATACAGTCACTCGGAAGGCTCCAGCCAGTCTGACCTGGATTTCCCCATAATACCATATGGTTCTTCCACCCAACAGCCAGTCAGGAGAAGAGGCAGAGTCAGGGCTTCCCAGGACATTGAAAAACAAGGTAACAGGAAATAGAAACCAAGGGGCCCCAGGGGCCATCTTGCCTTCTATCAGGAATCCGCAGATTCCTATGGCAGGACCTGGGTATCCCAAAATGGAGGCTACTCAGAGCTCATGTCATATCAGCATGAAACTGCCACCAGCCCATACCCTGCTCTTTAGGCAATACACAGGTGCCCAAAAACATACACTAGGGGTACAGGGTTGTACCCCCACCCATGGGTACCATAAGGGTATCCCAAGGGTCTCTCTTCACCACAACCCAAAACAAGAACGTGCTGCACTGCCAGGCATCCCAACTGGTCTCCTCTGCAGAAAGTAACACAGAACACAAAATATAAGGGAATACAGGACAAGGACAGGGAGGCCCCGTCCCTCCAATGCATTTCCACATCACAGTGGCTCGGCGAAGCTTTGTTCCTTATACAATTCCGCACTGTTTCACCAATCTGCACGAAATGTTACATAGTTGCCTGTTCGGATTCTAGACAAAATTGGCCACATGGCATTTGGACGCCCCATCCCATTCCCCTGATTTCAGCACAAGTCAACATGTTTTAGTGAGTTTGTCATGGTGAAGCATTGTTCCTAATACAATTAAATACTGTTTCACCAATCTGCACCAAATCATGCATACTTACCTGTTAGGACTCTCTGGACATTACTGCCTACATGACATTTGGGCACCCACCTTTTCCCCAGATTTCACCAAATTCTAAATGTGTTTGTCGGTTTGTGGCCTGCCGACAAAATCCAAAACCATGTTCACCAAGAATGGAAACAACAAATATATTCGAGGCAAATGGAACTGAGAGGCGAAGGTGAAGGCAGTTAGCATTCCAAGAGTCTCCACATTTTGGCTGCATTAGGTGAAATTACATTTCCAGAGTATTTTTGCAAGATGGTGCCTGCCCACAAACTGGTAAACCATGTTCAGTGGGAAGGGAAACAAAACATGTTGTTTCTAAACAAGCTTTACAATGCCGTAAGCCAAATTCATCGGGTAGGGAAACAAGAGTTTTTGCTGCATCAGGTGAAATTACTTTTCCAGAGGATGTTTGTGAGATGGTGCCTGCTGATGAAGCGATAAACCAATTTCACTGGGAAGGGAAAGAACATTTTTTTATCAACTGGTCCCGACACGGGGAACAAAACTAAAACCACGTTTCAAGGCCCTAGGATGCATGGTTTCAGAGATACTTGCACCACCACAATGCACTGCAACAAACTGCACCACTCCAGGGTGAGGCAGAACAGCGACATATAGATCATTCATTTTCCACAATTGATGAGTGTTATCATCTCTGACTACAGAACCTGTTCGGAGAACGGGTACTTATGCTAGTTGAAAAAAATGCATGTAGGTCACCAGCTACATGTGCATTTATTGCTGGCCCATCCATGGAATTTGGATCCCTTGTATTACAAAGTGTAAATATTAATATTAAATATTAGTACATGGACATTTTTATGAATCTCCTCTCAGCCAATTAGAATGTTCAGAGTGCAGTCAACAACTACTGGTATTGACTACACTCTGAACATTCTGACTCAAAAAGCAGACAGCAATACAGTAATGGAGTTTCCAGGCAAGATGTTTTTAACGAGGACAGTTCCTCTCCACGAGAACCTTTTTCTTTACTGCAACATTCTATTTAGCACACTTACGAGAAAGCTAAAACATGGCAACATGCTTTCACTTGCCCGAATGCGTGCTCATGTTAAACCCCCTACAGTATCTCCAAGTTTGCAATTGAAATGGTTAATATATGAAGATAAGCTTGTTATTTAAATCCTACAAAATAAAACCATGCTAATTTACTAACCCACTATGTCAATGTACTTTGTCATTATCAAACTAACGTTTTTGACTCCAGCAACAAAGCTCCAAAACATGTAATGCAACTAACATTATGTGCTAATAGCCTTATAGACCTCTGGAGTGGTCATTATCGCTTGGGATAGTGACCCTTCCCCAACTAATGGCCCTCGACTTCACCTCAGCAATAATTTGGTGGTGGTCCATTATCCTGCGATACTGACCCCTCCCTCGGTATGTAAGGCAATATGAAATCATTTTCACACAGTTCTTTTACACTTCTTAATGGAAAACGTGTAAAAGTGTCCTGCAAGGTATGCATTTGGGACAGAATTTGCAATGCATTCCTTTGAAATCTGTCTGCTTTTAGCAGCTGCTTAAATAGGCATATTCCAAATATATTCAATGCATTTATTCCAGCATGAAAATGGCATGCTGGCGGAAATGTTTTCTTTTTTTTTTTGGGAGGAGTGAGAATAGACAATGTAAATGGTAATTCCGCTCTCTGGCACCACTTCTGCAAAAATATTGAAAATTACTTATAGCGTTAAGAAAAGTGTTAAGCCTAGTGTAACCTTTTCACACCAGTATCCACACCTTTATCTAGTGCAAGGGGGACCTTCAGGATAGCTCCAATTTGCTTCTGATATTTGTTCAAACCATTCACATTGATTCAGAAAGATCTCAAACCTCATTGTCTGATATTTTCCTAAAACTGGCAGTACTTCTCTACGCAGTTTTTCTTTCCACCATTTTATTTTCTCTATCTCTCCATGTTCTCCTTGTTCTCCCTAGTTCCTCTCATCTGCCACTCTATCGTTATCTCTTAGCTACTTCTTTTCTCTACTCCTCCTTTCTTCTCTCTGCCTTCCACCGAATTTACCAGTTTGGTCATACGATATATTTCTTTCCCCTACTCCTCCTTTCTTCTCTTTGCCTTCCACCGAATTTACCAGTTTGGTCATATGATATATACAACAACTCCTTTCTTTTTCTTTTGGATTTGATGATCAGTATGCTTAGTACAGGATGCTTGTTGTTCACTTTGTCCATGGTACTGCTGCTGGTAGTTACCCTGCCTTACCATCAATCCACATTCTGCTAATGTATTGTTTTTCTAACATGGTGCAGCACCTCAAACCCCCCTCTGTCCTTTTCCCTACCAGGGCACCTGTCATCCAAGCTACATCTTCTCCTCTCTTGATTACACCTTCACACTCATTCCCATATGTATACGATAGTATGCCCCTCTATCTGACAATTACATTGACCAAATCAATATTTACCCTCACAATCCCCTTATTTGCATTCTTTTAGTTTAATTGTTTTCATTAATTCATGACATTTTCTCCTCAAATGTCTCCCTTTCTTCCACTTCCGGTTACATTTTAAACACCTTTCCTTCCAAATAATTTTGATCTAGCGACTGAGGTCAAAATTATACAGTCTACCAGTCGGTCATATCTATGAATCATATGATTCAAGCCCCAAAAACAACACAGTTCACATATTATTATTAATTTAGATGTAATATATTTCATGGCACATTTTCTTTTTAACATTTCTGGCCTTTGCTAGCAATGTCTACTTCATAATCTAATGACAAGAACAGATCACAATAAAGTTGATCTGTGAGAGCAAAGTAAAAGAACATTTCTTTAAGAAAACAAGGACTACAAAGACCCTAATTTCCAAGTAGTGAAGCACAAGAAGACCAAAAGGCGGCCACCAATCCCCGGAATATAAACTACATTGAAACATAACCCCATATAGCCAGAACAGGGAACAAGCTATTAATACCAAGAAGAATCACCTGAAACAAAAATGTTGTTGAGTCAAAAATTGAGATGCAAAGAGACTCAGTGATTAAATAATTTGGTATTAACCGATCTCTAGTGCAGACCAGGGGATTTCGGCCTTGTTTTCATCTGGCTCGAGTGGAAGATGAAGGTAACTGCATAAAATCAAACGAAACACAAAAGAAAAAGAAATGTGCAAAAAGATCAATGGAATGAATTAAATCAGAAACGCTGTGGAGCATATATCTATGCCAAGCATAATGTTAGTTTCCTAAAAGAAAAGAGCTGTAAATTCATCTAAATGGTGCAAAAGAGCCTGAACATCAGGTTCATACAAAGTACATACTACCCTAAATTTACGGGGGCAGGGAAAGAAACCCTATCTGGCATACAAGATATCAAATAAACCAAATATGGAAAATGCTGTTTAGGAAAATCATAATCAAGAAACTAAAAACTCCAAATATTGTGTTGGTCAAAAGCGGGTAAATCATTGAAGATTGAAACTCCCCCAGCGATGTGGCGCTTCTGCTCGACTCTGAATGCCAAGGTAAGCACTATGGCTTTAGCAGCAAGTTTTAATTAATTAAATGGTCCCATTCATGAGGCACTAAATTCATTACTTGTTTACCCACGGCACCTAAAGCTGTAAGCAATAGTGTCCGTTAGCGCATTCCACCATAGTTGTAAATGTGCTGCGGTAACCATCATCTTACATTCTTCTTGTTCAACATTGGGAGGAGCTTTGGGGACAGTAAGGTTTCTCTATCAGTGAATCTTGCCCTTTTCTCTGATCTGATGAGGAGCTTTTTGGGATATCCCCTTTGCTTCAATCTTGAATCCAAATGATTGGCATGAATGTAGAAGTCTGCCAGTGTTGTCCAGTTTCTCCAGATATGGAGATATTGCCTAAAAGGCAAATTCTTTCTGAGATGTCAAGGGTGGTCGCTGGAAAAATGCAATAGTGGGTTTCGATCACTAGGCTTTTGGAAAAGGCTGCATTTTAGTTTACCTGACTCATGTTGAATTTTTAGGTCAAGAAAATGAACCTCAATGTTACTATCTTCCATAGTGAATTGGATATTGATGTCTACATTGTTCAGCCATGTAAAAAAAAGATGTGGTTCTTTACTCCGATCCGTCCCAAATAAAGATAATTTCATCAATATACCTTTTCCAACTTTTGAACTGGTTGTGAAATGGATTCTTATCTGAAAGGATGTTGCTAGATTCAAAGTTAGCCATAAATAAAATGGTTATGTTGGGGCAAAGGCCGCTCCCATTGCTGTGCCTTTTGTTTGTTAATAAAATTGTTTATTGAATTCAAAATAGTTTTACACCGCACCAGGGTCATTGACTCAATTATAAAATTGTCAGAGACCAGACATTATAGATTTTAGTGCGTCAAATGATCCCTCATGCATTCAATAGCCATGTCTTGTGGTATGCTAGTATAAAGTGACTTGATGTCCATGGTTACCATCCACTGTCTGGATTGGTCAAACTCATGGTTCTCAAAAGTCTGATTTGTAGGGGTGGTATCTCTCAAATATGTTGATGTTAACATGCTCATAGAGGAAAGTGTCTACAAATATGCACAGTGGTTCAATGATTGACCGGCAGCCTCAGACTATTGGTCTGCCTAGTGGAGTAACAGTATCTTTGTGAAGTTTTGGTAGGGTATAGAGGGTGGTTATACGACCGTGACTGGTAGTAAGGAAATTGTCATGATTACTGGCCAGATGATCTCCTTCAAACCCTTACCCCCTTTAGGGACAAGAGGTAGATGGGGAGATCAGGTAAGGGCCAAGTGGGTAAGATCCTTGCATTCAAGACACTCACAGCAATCACTCTGAATAGACACCCCTATCTCTCAGAGCAACAACATACTAGTTTCCTGGGTGTTGCATCACTTCCTGCCACTCCAATATGGAAACTGAAGAACATCCTGGCATCCGGGAAGTTACAAAGCATTCTAGTGTTTGGGCGTGGCTACTGGCTATAAAAGCCACACCCGAAGAGTAGCTTGTGCTTCGTGTGCTTCCTGTAAGCTCCAGAGCACATGCTTACCGCCGCCGCCTGGTTCTCAGTCTTCAGCCTTCCTGATTTGTTCCATCGACGACTGGAGACAGCACTTCAACGAGAAGAAGGATAGGAAGGAAACTGTCAGCTCACAGTGAGTTACGTGCGCCTGAAAATCGCCGTGCCATGCGCTCGGAAGAAGAACACTTCATACTCACCTCGAACATCACTGGCATCAGGAACTGCTGTTCTTCAGCCCGCGCACCTACGGCCCACCTCTTGTATCCTGTAAGGAAAGAGAAAGACATTAGTCGCTGCAGCAGAAACCTCTGATCTTCATTACGTGCAGGTACGATCTGCCTTGGGAAACCTGCAAAGAAAGAGAAAAGACATTAGTGTCTTCCGCCATCTCTGTTTACCAAAGTTGCTATAGGCCCGGCTGTGAACTGACACTTAGCACCACGGCAGAACGGAAACACCAGAATTGTTCAGTGAAGTAACTGGACAGTTACGAACATTGAGACTTTTACTTACCTGAACTTACCTGCGAACTTGCCTGAACTGGAGGCCCAGTGCAGACAGAAACTGGCTAACACCAAATCTTGGAGCGTAGGCAGTGCATTGAGCAGCAGTTCCCAGGAAATAGCGCCCCTGTAAGAGCAGGATGGAGGGCACACCACATTAAATACACAGGCGAGGCACGCACCAGGGCACTTAGACATCCTAGGTGGTTTGGGGAGGAGGAGGGTAGTAATCCCTATGAGTTCACCCCTAACTATTCACTCTTTTGGCAGGCCAGACTTCCACTACCAGAAGGGAGGTGTAGAACAGGAAAAGGACCTGGGGACTCCATTGCTCCTGCAGAGACCCAGGTAAGTTTGACAGAAATCAAATTCTTATTGGTAATCCATACTCCAGTCAAATCCAAATTTGACAGTTTCCTCATTTAATGCTTTTAGATCCTTAGTGGGATATTTCTTCAATGTTTTGTAACTTTCTGTGTCCAGTAATAAATAGGTTGTTTACCATCTGTTGGTACTGAACAGTGGACATAATGCAACCTTTGTCAGCTGGTTTTATAATGATCTCAGAATTTGTGGATAAGCTTTTGAGAGCTACACTTTCCTCTTCAGAAAGATTGTATTTGGGGAACGTTTTGTTGGTTTTCATAGCATTAAGAATTTTCAATACGCATTTACCTGCACTAGTACATGGGGCTGAGACAGCCCTTGGATGTTCATATAAGGTGTGGGAAACCTGTGAATATTTATTCTGGAAAAAAATCCTACGCCTCCCAAATGGCATCCCGAGGGCATGTATCATATACAAACTGAGTCTATAATCAATAACAGCGAAAATTATGTGGAACTCTTTTTCACTATATGGGAAAACTACGGATATTAATTCCACTCCGCAATTTCAAATACTGAACAATCAGTCAGACATTGATGAGGAATCTATTCAAGGCCTTTGGGAAAAGAACTGTAAGAGCATCTTGGAAATTTTAAATACAACTGAAGAAACTCTGTGGTCCAACCCAAACAAGGTAAAGATAAAACTTTGACAACGGGATTGGCTTGAAACATGTCATCAAAGAAATCTGCATAAATGTATGGCACTGGTACCGCCTGAAGCCAAAGCATACAGCAATCGTGGGAGCTACATAATAAAGTTTCCAGACAATAGATTTCATGATGTTTTCTTGAGATTTAGGCTGAACCAATTTGAAACAAAGGAAAAACAAAGACAAAGGAAAAAATATCTCAGAACGATGGAACTTGTAGAATATGCACAAATTCAACGGAAACCTTAAAACATCTTGCAAGACAAGAGGACCTCAATCTTCTGAAAAGAAATTGAGAACACGGCTACCTGGAGATGTGAAGAATGGTGGGCCACACTATTCGAAGGCTCCAATAACAAGTTGACATATGCATTGATCTACTTCTTGGGACATATGAGGAATTCACTGCAACTGGTGACCACGGAGCCTGGATTATACTTGAAATAGTGCTTCTTCTTGTCTGCTCTCTTGATTGATCTTTTTCTTTATTCTTTACCTTGATCTTTTGCTCTCTTGTGACATAACCAAACTAAAATCTAAGGACTACATTTGGAAAAAAGTCAGGTGAACGGAGTTGTAATGATGTGATTGTTGTTTCTTTTTAAAAGTTTGTAATAAACTGTATAAAAATAAAAACACATTTTTTAAATGCAGTTATATCCTGTGGAATGTGATTGTCCTGCAGTTGAAACCATACATCAAAGGTAACGCTGTACTGTACACAGATGTTATTTAATTATTTACTGTACCTGGGGAGTGGAAATGAGGCTTTCCACTGCCTTCTTCCTTAGTCCTTAGTTTTGTGGTCTTGGCCTTTGTCCTCTGCTAGGGCCTTTCTGTCTTTCATCATGGAGACCTAATAAGTTAAAGTAGTTAGTAGTATAAAACTAGGATTTAAAGGCACAAAATGGGCTTAGGTGGGAATACTGTAAATCACACTGTGGAAATGAAACTATGAGCCAGGCCTTGACAGGTTGCATTCAGCTAAGGGGAGGGTGCTTTAAAGGAGGTAGAGGTGCAGAGGAGCATCCTGCCTTAAACCTCAAATTTATTATGTCTACAAAAGCAATTATTTTCTATACCTCTTCTCAAGTGCTTGAAGACTTGTATTTTATTACATAATATAAAACCCTTTTTCAAGCATTATGGCAGGAATGATGATCAAATGAGCAAAAGTAACTTTTCCCTTCTAATGAGTGTCACTACTCTGGGTCGCTGCATTTGCAGACTGTCGTTCTGTTTGCAGTGTCTGTAATCGAGCCTAAATACTCACTTCTTCTGTGTGTCTGTTCACAACAACCCTATAACTGGACCAGGCGGAAAACTGGTAACAAAATGAGGATGATTGTTTGAGAAGGGTTAGGACTCGCAGTGGGGCGGTATGCGCCAATCTGGCACTTTGCCTAGGGTGTCAAAATTCCTTGCACCGGCCCTTTCCATCAATCCACCCATCATGTTCATATGCGCTGCTCTCACCCAATCAATCGAGGACACATTCTCTCTCTTTTTGTATTCACTGAATGTTTTAAGGTATTGGGTGGGTGTCCTGGTAAACCTGGCAATCAAAGAAGTTTTCATGCACGCATACTGACCTCTTTCGTCCACACGCAGTTTCAGAATACAGTCATAACCAGTTTGAGGTCTCTACTTGACAAATATTTAGCCCAATCTCTTTTTTCAACATCATGGAAACCACAAGCCATTTCAAATGCTTCTATCCATTGGAAGATATCAGAACCCTCCACATACACACCAACCACATCTTTCACAAACTTGGTGGCAGGGGACCTGACACTATCAACTGGTTGGCTGAAGTCTCCACTCTAGCTTTCTCTAGCTGAATTCTCTGACATTCAGTGTCTTTGATTTTTGAGTTCAAGATCCCATCTTTGACTATCAATTGCTGTTCCAACTTCTCCTTCTTCAATCCAGCTTCAGTTTCCAAATGTGTGTATTCAAAGGCCACTTTCCTCCTTAATACTCTTGATCCAAGGCATACGCTGAAGAAACAATGCTGGGATTTGGAATAGAAGTGACAGGAGTTTTAGCAATCGCAGTGTCAGCATCTGTGACTTCACTAGGGGTAAGGACCCCATCAGAGCCTACCCCATTTACATCATGTGTGTCACCATCTGCCTGGTAATCCACAAGGGCATCTATAAGCACTGCCCTAGACTTATCAGTAAAATCTACACGCACTCTGGAGATCTTCTAAGCTCATCCTAGTCAATTTGCTATTTTGTAATAGATTCCATTCCTTGTAATGTACTTAAACTAATATACACAACTAAACCTCAAATCAACTAAGTGTGGATATTTTTGAGGTGGCAAGGTAACACGCTGAGTTTTAAAGACATTAGCATCCCACCACTGCCACCAGTGTAAAGACTAGAGGGGGGTATCTGCAGCTCTTTATATAAAAATAAGGTTCAGAGATATATTCACAATTCAATAACACACTTTGTACTGTGGTAATTCTAAAATGGCAAATCCATACAATGCTATGTGGTACCACACTTAAACTTAAAATTCCTTTAAAATGCATCAACTGTTGGCAGTGATAATCGAGCATGCAAATCTTTCAGTAAGGTGTATCAACATAGACAATAAAGAAAGAAGACAGGTTAAAGCTAAACAATGGCAGAATGCTTTCTTTGGATATAGATGCACAATTGTGAATTAGGATCCCCCCACCTGGGCAACCTGTAATAAAGAGTTAACAAGCCCAGTCCATACATGTTCAATAAGCCTTGCTTCTTGGTTAAAAAAGTTCAACCACCCCAATGTACCTGAAGTGGAAGAGATTCTTCGATGTTCATTGATGGAACCCTTTGTGGGGGGGTACTTCCTGTCAAGTAGGACACCCTGGGCATCGAGAACCTTGAGGGAAAATGGAACACTTGCAGTGATGCTGCAGCTTGGACCTTCGAGGTGCTCTTCGACTATCGAACGTGGAAGTCATGGGAAGAGGAGGCATGTGGTAAATTTAAATGCAAAATGTTTGGTGCCGCAAATAAGACTTAGTGATAGATGCATGCCTGGCAGTGGCCATCGGGTGTTGGGAGTCGAGTTTGGTGGTCCTCTGGCCTGTCGGTGCTGCAGCAACAGAACGTACCTCAGGATAGCATAAGCAATCGGGTCTCAACATCTTTGTCGGCTTCTGGTGGTGGGAAACCCACTGGTGGACTTTCCTCGGTAGAAGGCAACCTTAACTTTCTCTTTCGGGACAAAGTAGTCAACGGTGATGGCAAGAGAGCCCTCTGTCAAATGTTATTAGGCAAGAGTGGTGCTTTCTCGGCTCCGGGCATCAAGCAGCACAGCGTCAAGATGTCCCCGCTTCTGGGCAACACAATTCGACTGGCTTCCAGCAGTCACGTAAATCTTCTGAACCACGGTCGGTGTCAATGGACTTTGAAGACCTTGAAATGCCGGTGCTCTCTTCAAGATTCTCGGTGGACCCCTTCTCCAGACATCAGACTCACAGTACTGGCTTCCAAGGTGTCCGATGAAGAATAGCAGGTTTTGTAAGACGGTCCCTCGTAGCTCGTGGAGAAGTCTCCAAACCAGGTCCTCTATCGGATCAGTCCGCAACAGACTTAGCAGCTTTTAGATTACTTCAAAGGAAATGCAGCAGCAATCTTCTTCTTCTTCCAGCTGGGCTTCACGCATGAGCTTCAAGTTTTAACTTCATTTTCTGATCAAATTGTTCAGAGAGAGGTCCCCAGATATAGACATCTGTCCCTCATTCACTCTGGCTGAGCCAGGCTCAGTCAGCCAATCACACAGAACGGCCTTCATGCAGGCATGCAGCCAATCTGGCTCACAGGCATTCAAGCCATTCACTTCAACCTAGACACCCATGACAAGGAATGTGGATTAGGGCAAGCACCCAGCCTTTCAGCACATTACACTGCATTAATGTCAGTTTCTTGTTTCTGGCAGGGCTGTCTCATTTATTGTGTCACACAGACAGAGCCCAGACACCCATAACAAATAATGCATATTGGTCACACACTCTATTCTTACAGGTCCCACCCAAAGGGTGTACCCACAATATACAGTCACTCGGAAGGCTCCAGCCAGTCTGGCCTGGATTTCCCCATAATACCATATGGTTCTTCCACCCAACAGCCAGTCAAGAGAAGAGGCAGAGTCAGGGCTTCCCAGGACATTGAAAAAACAAGGTAACAGGAAATAGAAACCAAGTGGCCCCAGGGGCCATCTTGCCTTCTATCAGGAATCCGCAGATTCCTATGGCAGGACCTGGGTATCCCAAAATAGAGGCTACTCAGAGCTCCTGTCATATCAGCATGAAACTGCCACCAGCCCATACCCTGCTCTTTAGGCAATACACAGGTGCCCAAAAACATACACTAGGGGTACAGGGTTGTACCCCCACCCATGGGTACCATAAGGGTATCCCAAGGGTCTCTCTTCACCACAACCCAAAACAAGAACGAGCTGCACTGCCAGGCATCCCAACTGGACTCCTGTGCAGAAAGTAACACAGAACACAAAATATAAGGGAATACAGGACAAGGACAGGGAGGCCCCGTCCCTCCAATGCATTTCCACCATCACATTGGCTCGGCGAAGCTTTGTTCCTTATACAATTCCGCACTGTTTCACCAATCTGCACCAAATGTTGCATAGTTACCTGTTCGGATTCTAGACAATATTGGCCACATGACATTTGGACACCCCATTCCATTCCCCTGATTTCAGCACAAGTCAAAATGTTTTAGTGAGACACACTGGAGGATTCCATAATCTAACCCGGGCAGAGAAACAAGCACTCCTTGATTTACGAAATAATAAGGACATTATTATTAAGCCAGCAGATAAAGGCGGAGGGATAGTAATCGTGGCCAACATGCAATATAAGAAAATGGTACTAGCTATCCTCCCAAAGATCTTGAGCTTGAAATATCACAAGCTGTCAATTATGCATTGGAACAAAATTGGATTACATCTAGGAAAGCAGATTTCCTGACGACACCAGGGGGAAGAACGCCATGCTTTTACACCCTACCCAAGATACACAAGGACTCAATTGACCCGCCAGGAAGACCAATAGTCTCAGGTTACGGGTCAATTCTAGAGCCCTTGTGTAAGTTTGTGGATACATTTCTGCAACCACTAAGCATGCAAACTAACACATACTTGAGGGATACCGCACATACCATCAACGTATTTGAGAACTTACCCTTTGACCCAGATACCCAATAGCTGGTCACTATGGACATAAAAGCGCTCTATTCAAACATCCCTCAAGAAGCTGCCATCGAATGCACCAGAGAGTGGCTCACCAGCAACCCTACACAAGATAGGGTCCCGACAAATTTCATAATAGAATTAATGTCCTTAGCCCTCCAGAGGAATTTCTTCACCTTCGCTAAGCAGATGTATCTTCAAAATAAAGGAACTGCTATGGGGGCAGCATTCGCCCCCAGTATGGCCATCTTGTATATGGCCAAATACGAAGAGCAATATGTGTTCTCAGGAATGAACCAATGGAGAGACCAGATACACCATTGGTTCAGATACATAGACGATGTTATCTTCATCTGGGCAGGAGAATTGGATCAACTTCTTCATTTTTGGGAATGGCTCAACTCATGCAACAGCGACATACAGTTCACCATAGAACACAACAAATCCAAGATTACATTTCTGGATCTGACAATTCAACACCTCAACGGTAAACTGATCTGCAATCTCCATCGGAAAAGCACAGACAGGAATACCCTGCTCCACCACACAAGCAACCACCCCAAGCACTCCAAACACAACTTGCCCTTTGGTCCATTTTTAAGGATACGCAGAAACTGCACGCAGAAAACAGACTTTCAAACTCATGCAGAGAACCTGGCTGGGAGACTAAAGGAAAGGGGGTACCCCAAAAGACTTCTTAATCAATCCATGAAAAGAGCCCTCAATATGAACAGAGACCAACTCCTGCAAACAGGAGAAGAAGAAATCACCATGGGAGAAGATCGGCTCACCTGCGCCATCACACATGGCAAACACACAGCAACAGTCAAGAGAATTATCCAGAAATATTGGCACATTGCTAAACTGAACCTTCCAGAGGATGCACCGCCCAGATTTGCCTACAAGAGGGCAAAAAACTTGAAAGAACACCTAATACACTCACTATTCCAAGCTGAACCTTCCCGCACATGCCAGAGAACACTCCGCCCCATACAAGGACACTATCCATGTGGAAATTGTGTGGCGTGTCGCTTCACAATGAAAACAAAATCCTTCAAAATTGGACAAACAGACTGGATTTTGAAGGACTTCACGAACTGCAAGGGCGCTCAAGTTGTCTATTGCATTGAGTGCCCATGCGGGCTGAAATATGTCGGACAGACTATGAGATCCGTTCACCTAAGGATTTCTGAGCATAGATCCAAGATTAGGTGCAAGACTTTGCAAGCACCACTAGTACCACACTTCCTGGAGGCAAGACATACGCCCAATGATCTCAAATGGTGTGTCTTAGAAAAAGTAAAAGGAGGTCCTAACCTCCAGAACAGTCTATTGCACAAGGAATCACGATGGATACATCGTTTAGATACGTACCATCAGGGACTCAATGAAGCCTTCCATCCGGTCACACATTAAACACCATGCATGTGACTAGAAGAGCCAGAGCCCCTGATCACACCACTCTTTGCATACAGTTTAACTCTGCATACACCTATGCAAACACTATCTGTGTCACAGGCAGGAGCAAAGGTGTTCATTTTAGCTACCAGATCGTAGTTTTCGGACAACCTGGAGGTTACATCACCTATGCCCCACATACAGGATGAACACACCCCGTTGCTGCAACTTTTTGGCCGTATTTCAGCCATTACAGCAAGCGGTGTAAAGGGTAGGCTTTATCATCACCTACCACCATCATAGTCAATCGAACACCCAGCACCCTTGCATCTCTCTAGTCCTCACTCATAGGATGAATATTCTCTGTTGCTGTAATGTTCTGGCCCGTTTTCAGCCAATACAGCAAGTGGCATCCATGGTAGGTTTATGCATGACTTACCACCACCAAAATCCCCTTCCTTACACCCAGCACCCTTCCAGGCAATAGGGCACGGTTGGCCCTTACGGCACCAATCATTACTGCATATGTCCGGAATTTGGACTACATTTCCCAGCAGTGCAAGTAGTCCTTCTGTGATCCGGGCCTTTCCGCCCACAGGCCCCAATCGGGAGCGCGGCTTTCATTGCCATAGCAACGAACGCTGCGCTTCACAGTACGACCTCAGGAACCAGAGAAAGCAATGAGTTTGCCGGTCCCGCTCGTCTTCTTTGTGCAGGTTAGAAGCCCACGAGTAAGTGCCTGCAAGCGGCCCATACGATGTGAGCCCCGATCCACATATCCAAGATATGGGATATGTCCAGGGTGCCCGCGCACATAGATTGGATCAATAGACTTGCGCTCACGGCGAGTCCATTAACAGCTGGCCGTGTTGATCCCCTCTGCACGCAGGCTTCGTATCATGCCACTGCATCACTCTCATTTTTGAGCCACAAAAAACATTGGCTTATTATGTTTCCCTACAGGCCGATGTACATGTGAAATTTCACCATGGCTCCTAGTCAGACCTTTAAGGACAAGATTTGGACAACTCGACTCCCAGCCCAAGAGGGTTCTGACACAGCTTCACCCCTCCAGTCCTTCCAGCCTACCTTTCTACTCAGGCTCCACTCCTGACCATGTTTCAGGTAGGACAGGATGTTTGCCTCTACTGGTGGCCTCCACCCACTAGCTCACCAGCGCACCACGAGGCACTAATACACATCCCTCTTTTCTTCTTTTTTCTTTTTCTTTCTTTCTCTTCTATTTCATGTTCCCGTCCTGGTACTACGCAAGATTCCTAACACAGACCAGGACCCAAGAAGAGAACCCGGACAACTTTGTACAGCCGTTAAGTGCCAGTACCTGGCACAGTAGCAGTCCCACAGTAGGAGAAGGGGTGTCTCTACCTTCCGAACCACACTCGAACCCAGACCTTGGGATCAACGCCACGGCAGGCAACACCCCAGCCGTTGCAGCAGAGGTACATAAGTTATACTACGACATCAGAAAATGTTTTCTGACTGGCTAAGTGAGGGATAATTACAACCTCTCTTTTCTTAAAAAAGCCTTTCTTTTCTTTTTCTTTTGTGTTCCTTATACACTCACAGGGTCTCGAACTAACATGCCCTGATGAAGGCAGATGTAGGCGCATGCTGAAAAGACTGCCGAAACGTGAACTGCTTGAGAAGTTTGCCAAGCATCACGTTGGCAAAGAATTCTTTTACTATACAAAGACCCGTAGATTGGGCAACACTGACGCCCTGAATTTAGATCAAGACAAAATAAACTGTCTCAAAGGGAATTAACTTGATAAAAAGAGAAAAGCACTTCCCTCAAACATAGGGGCAACACATTTTTTAGTTTCCTCTCCTTTCTAGAAGGTTTTTCTTTATCATATGTAGAAGAACTTTTGCTGACATTTTGTTTCAGTTTGTCATGTTGTTTAATATGTTTCAAAAATGTCTATAATTTCCCCACTCATCTTCTTGTAGCTAATGAATCATGAAATCGAATGATTGTGTCTGCTTTTGAATTTATGTTATGCACAGAATTTATGTTACACACATTGAAAATATCAATACAATTTTGTAAGAAAATGCACAAATGATTTGGACTAAATGATTTTTCCAAAAGGAATCGTTGATTTACCGTCTCCAACCTGCTAACGATTAGTGGCAAATACATGATTGTTTGTTTTTTCTCCCTCCAACCAGATCATCCTCACTAGAAAGTGGACAAATACCAGCATTAGTGGTTTGATAATACTTGCAGCACTCTCGCAAAGAAATAGTTGAGTACTTGCTCCCACAGTTACCATTTAAACTTAGATTTAGTCCAACAAAGGGTAGGATACACCTATTGTTTATGTAACCATCTGCCTGGTAATCCACAAGGGCATCTATAAGCTCTGCCCTAGACTTATCAGTAAAATCTACAAGCACTCTGGAGATCTTCTAAGCTCATCCTAGTCAATCTGCTATTTTTTAATAGATTCCATTTCTTGTAATGTAGTTAAACTAATATACACAACTAAACCTCAAATCAACTAAATGTGGATATTTTGGAGGTGGCAAGGTAACACGCTGACCTTTAACGACATTGGCATCCCACCACTGCCACCAGTGTAAAGACTAGAGGGGGGTATCTGCAGCTCTTTATATAAAAATAAGGTTCAGATATATATTCACAATTCAATAACACACTTTGTACTGTGGTAATTCTAAAATGGCAAATCCATACAATGCTATGTGGTACCACACTTAAACTTAAAATTCCTTTAAAATGCATCAACTGTTGGCAGTGATAATTCAGCATACAAATCTTTCAGTAAGGTGTATCAACATAGACAATAAAGAAAGAAGACAGGTTAAGGCTAAACAATGGCAGAATGCTTTCTTTGGATATAGATGCACAATTGTGAATGAGGATCCCCCCACCTGGGCAACCTGTAATAAAGAGTTGACAAGCACAGTCCATACATGTTCAATAAGCCTTGCTTCTTGGTTAAAAAAGTTCAACCACCCCAATGTACCTGAAGTGGAAGAGTTTATTCGATGTTCATTGATGGAATCCTTCGTGGGGGGGTACTTCCTGTCAAGTAGGACACCCTGGGCGTCGAGAACCTTGAGGGAAAATAGAACACTTGCAGTGATGCTGCAGCTTGGACCTTCGAGGTGCTCTTCGACGATCAAACGTGGAAGTCATGGGAAGAGGAGGCATGTGGTAAATTTAAATGCAAAATGTTTGGTGCCGCAAATAAGACTTGGTGATAGAGGCATGCCTGGCAGTGGCCATCAGGTGTCGGGAGTCGAGTTTGGTGGGCCTCTGGCCTGTCGGTGCTGCAGCCACAGAGCGTACCTCAGGATAGCTTAAGCAATCGGGACTCAACATCTTTGTCGGCTTCTGGTGGTGGGAAACCCACTGGTGGATTTTCCTCGGTAGAAGGTGACCTCAACTTTCTCTTGCGGGACAAAGTAGTCAACGGTAATGGCAAGAGAGCCCTCTGTCAAATGTTATTAGGAAAGAGTGGTGCTTTCTCGGCTCCGGGCATCAAGCAGCACAGCGTCAAGGTGTCCCCGCTTCTGGGCAACACAATTCGACTGGCTTCCAGCAGTCACGTAAATCTTCTGAACCACGGTCGGTGTCAATGGACTTTGAAGACCTTGAAATGCAGGTGCTCTCTTCAAGATTCTAGGCGGACCCCTTCTCCAGACATCAGACTCAGAGTACTGGCTTCCAAGGTGTCCGATGAAGAATAGCAGTTTTTGTAAGACGGTCCCTCGTAGCTCGTGGAGAAGTCTCCAAACCAGGTCCTCTATCGGATCAGTCCTCAACAGACTTAGCAGCTTTTAGATTACTTCAAAGGAAATGCAGCAGCAATCTTCTTCGTCTTCCAGCTGGGCTTCACGCATGAGCTTCAAGTTTCAACTTCATTTTCTGATCAAATTGTTAAGAGAGAGGTCCCCAAATATAGACATCTGTCCCTCATTCACTCTGGCTGAGCAAGGCTCAGTCATCCAATTCACACAGAACGGCCTTCATGCAGGCATGCAGCCAATCTGGCTCACAGACATTCAAGCCATTCACTACAACCCAGACACCCATGACAAGGAATGTGGATTGGGGCAAACACCCAGCCTTTCAGCAAATTACACTGCATTCATGTCAGTTTCATGTTTCTGTCAGGGCTGTCTCATTTATTGTGTCACACAGACAGAGCCCAGACACCCATGACAAATAATGCATATTGGTCACACACTCTATTCTTACAGGTCCCACCCCAAGGGTTTACCCACAACATACAGTCACTCGGAAGGCTCCAGCCAGTCTGGCCTGGATTTCCCCATAGTACCATATGGTTCTTCCACCCAACAGCCAGTCAGGAGAAGAGGCAGAGTCAGTGCTTCCCAGGACATTGAAAGAACAAGGTAACAGGAAATAGAAACCAAGGGGCCCCAGGGGACATCTTGCCTTCTATCTGAAATCCACAGATTCCTATGGCAGGACCTGGGTATCCCAAAATGGAGGCTACTCAGAGCTCCTGTCATATCAGCATGAAACTGTCACCAGCCCATACCCTGCTCTTTAGGCAATACACAGGTGCCCAAAAACATACACTAGGGGTACAGGGTTGTACCCCCACCCATGGGTACCATAAGGGTATCCCAAGGGTCTCTCTTCACCACAACCAAAAACAAGAAAGGGCTGCACTGCCAGGCATCCCAACAGGACTCCTGTGCAGAAAGTAACACAGAACACAAAATATAAGGGAATACAGGACAAGGACAGGGAGGCCCCTTCCCTCCAATGCATTTCCACCATCACAGTGGCTCAGCGAAGCTTTGTTCCTTATACAATTCCGCACTGTTTCACCAATCTGCACCAAATGTTGCATAGTTACCTGTTCGGATTCTAGACAATATTGGCCACATGACATTTGGACACCCCATCCCCCTGATTTCAGCACAAGTCAAAATGTTTTAGTGAGTTTGTCATGGTGAAGCATTGTTCCTAATACAATTAAACACTGTTTCACCAATCTGCACCAAATCATGCATACTTACCTGTTAGGACTCTCTGGACATTACTGCCTACATGACATTTGGGCACCCCACCTTTTCCCCAGATTTCACCAAATTCTAAATGTGTTTGTCGGTTTGTGGCCTGCCGACGAAATCCAAAACCATGTTCACCAAGAATGGAAACAACAAATATATTCGAGGCGAATGGAACTGAGAGGCGAAGGTGAAGGCAGTTAGCATTCCAAGAGTCTCCACATTTTGGCTGCATTAGGTGAAATTACGTTTCCAGCGTATTTTTGCAAGATGGTGCCTGCCCACAAACTGGTAAACCATGTTCAGTGGGAAGGGAAACAAAAAATGTTGCTTCTAAACAAGCTTTACAATGCCGTAAGCCATGTTCATCGGGTAGGGAAACAAGAGTTTTTGCTGCATCAGGTGAAATTACTATTCCAGAGGATGTTTGTGAGATGGTGCCTGCTGATGAAGCGATAAACCAATTTCACTGGGAAGGGAAAGAAAAAAATGTTTATCAACTGGTCCCGACACGGGGAACAAAACTAAAACCACATTTCAAGGCCCTAGGATGCATAGTTTCAGAGATATTTGCACCACCACAATGCACTGCAACAAACTGCACCACTCCAGGGTGAGGCAGAACAGTGACATATAGATCATTCATTTTCCACAATTGATGAGTGTTATCATCTCTGACTACAGAACCTGTTCGGAGAACGCGTACTTATGCTAGTTGAAAAAAATGCATGTAGGTCACCAGCTACATGTGCATTTATTGCTGGCCCCTCCATGGAATTTGGAACCCTTGTATTGCAAAGTGTAAATATTAAATATTAGTACATGGACATTTTTATGAATCTCCTCTCAGCCAATTAGAATGTTCAGAGTGCAGTCAACAACTACTGGTATTGACTACACTCTGAACATTCTGACTCAAAAAGCAGACAGCAATACAGTAATGCAGTTTCCAGGCAAGATGTTTTTAACCAGGACAGTTCCTCTCCACGAGAACCTTTTTCTTTACTGCAACATCCTATTTAGCACACTTACGAGAAAGCTAAAACATGGCAACATGCTTTCACTTGCCCGAATGCGTGCTCATGTTATACCCCCTACAGTATCTCCAAGTTTGCAATTGAAATGGTTAATATATGAAGATAAGCTTGTTATTTAAATCCTACAAAATAAAACCATGCTAATTTACTAACCCACAATGTCGATGTACTTTGTCATTATCAAACTAACGTTTTTGACTCCAGCAACAAAGCTCCAAAACATGTAATGCAACTAACATTATGTGCTAATAGCCTTATAGACCTCTGGAGTGGTCATTATCGCTTGCGATAGTGACCCTTCCCCAACTAATGGCCCTCGACTTCACCTCAGCAATAATTTGGTGGTGGTCCATTATCCTGCGATACTGACCCCTCCCTCGGTATGTAAGGCAATATGAAATCATTTTCATACCATTCTTTTACACTTCTTAATGGAAAACGTGTAAAAGTGTCCTGCAAGGTATGGATTTGGGACAGAATTTGCAATGCATTCCTTTGAAATCTGTCTGCTTTTAGCAGCTGCTTAAATAGGCATATTCCGAATGTATTCAATGCATTTATGCCAGCATGAAAATGGCATGCTGGCGGAAATGTTTTTTTTTTTTTTTGGGAGGAGTGAGAATAGACAATGTAAATGGTAATTCCGCTCTCTGGCAACACTTCTGCAAAAATATTGAAAATGACTTATAGCGTTAAGAAAAGTGTTAAGCCTAGTGTAACCTTTTCACACCAGTATCCACACCTTTATCTAGTGCAAGGGGGACCTTCAGGATAGCTCCAATTTGCTTCTGATATTTGTTCAAACCATTCACATTGATTCAGAAAGATCTCAAACCTCATTGTCTGATATTTTCCTAAAACTGGCAGTACTTCTCTACGCAGTTTTTCTTTCCACCTTTCTATTTTCTCTATCTCTCCATGTTCTCCTTGTTCTCCCTAGTTCCTCTCATCTGCCACTCTATCGTTATCTCTTAGCTACTTCTTTTCTCTACTCCTCCTTTCTTCTCTCTGCCTTCCACCAAATTTACCAGTTTGGTCATATGATATATACAACTACTCCTTTCTTTTTCTTTTGGATTTGATGATCAGTATGCTTAGTACAGGATGCTTGTTGTTCACTTTGTCCATGGTACTGCTGCTGGTAGTTACCCTGCCTTACCATCAATCCACATTCTGCTAATGTATTGTTTTTCTAACATGGTCCAGCACCTCAAACCCCCCTCTGTCCTTTTCCCTACCAGGGCACCTGTCCTCCAAGCTACATCTTCTCCTCTCTTGATTACACCTTCACACTCCTTCCCATATGTATATGATAGTATGCCCCTCTATCTGATACTTACATTGACCAAATGTTTATTTGCATTCTTTTAGTTTAATTGTTTTCATTAATAAATGACATTTTCTTCTCAAATGTCTCCCTTTCTTCCACTTCCGGTTACATTTTAAACACCTTTCCTTCCAAGCTAGCGACTGAGGTCAAAATCATACAGTCTACCAGTTGGTCATATCTAAGAATCATATGATTCAAGCCCCAAAAACAACGCAGTTCACATAGTATTATTAATTTAGATATAATATATTTCATGGCACATTTTCTTTTTAACATTTCTGGCCTTTGCTAGCAATGTCTACTTCATAATCTAATGACTAAAGTAAGCATTTATTTTTCTCAGTTCAACCCCTTTTCTTTGTTTCACAGATCTACCAATCGTCAAATCCATATACTCCCCTTGCATTCCCATGTGATCTTTTCATTGTGTTTGTGACAAACGTCTCCATCTCTCCATTTCCCTCCTCTGCGTTTATAATGTGAGATATCCAAAGGTATCCCATCTAATACCTGTTCATTAACTCATCACTTTGTTTGTAACTATTTTTTTGCAACAGGGTAAAGAGGCCTCTTGAAGATCTACTCTTCATTTTTCTAGAAACATCCTTATATTCTTACCTAACTTTTCATAACTCTCTGTTGTATCTCCCTACATGTGCCATTTCCTACTCATCTTTATTTCCCGAATTAATTTCTATGCCAGACATTTTTTGGAGGGCTGCTTACGAAATATTCCTATTTAAATTATTTTCTGATTTGCGATTGATTTTGCTTCTATTGTAGGGATACATTTAATGATTCGCAAAATGATGGTAGTATTCAGTGCGACTGATAACCTGTTCTTTTGGGTGACCGAATACACCACCTGCGTAATCATACTCGTTGCTGCATGTACAACAACATTACATTGAATGGTAACTCATGCATGAGAATTTCTTGCTAGCTTTATTTATGTAGCTCGTGCATGGCTGTTTGATCATTTTCTGCCAAGTTTTTCATTGAATACTCAACAGCAAAACAGAGAATCCTCAAGAATTTGCCACCTACTTTCTGAGAAATATTAGGTAGTGGCTGTGCCAGACTGTTCTGATGTATGTTGTTGAATACCAAGCAAGAAAAAGGACCCCTCTAGGTATTGCTTGCACTTGATTTGGCTACTACATTCAAGAACTGTTAAATGTTTGGAGTACTGGGGTGATATAAATGGCATTGATGGGTGCTTGATTGAATGTAAAATGTTACTACATGGAAGCCAGTAGGGATAATGCTATGTAACGGGGCACTGTTTAAGCAATGAGCCCCGTTCTTTGGGCGGCATTACCGCCATAACAAATGCCCTGGGGCATTACCTAAGTCTATAATGCCCCCGGCAAGGGGTTTATTGCTATTAGTACCCCAGCCCATTGCACCGGGGTAATAAAAGCACATTTTTTCAGTTGCAAGACGCTCTGGTGGTTAATTAGTGAAATTAACATGTATCGCGTTCTGCCTTTTTGGCAAACAACAATATCTGTTTATCTTTTTCGGTGGAATATCAAAAGAAATCTGAGAATGGACATCCCGGGTAAAGCCGGGTACTTATGCTAGCATATATACATAATGAACTTTCCTTGTTGAACTCACACTGATAAGGCTGAATTTTGGATTTAAAAACTCATAGAGGATACTACTGGTGTCAAACCTGATTATTGTTAGTCAAAATACACAGGAATTTCATGAAGAACACAATGTATCACTACTGAACCATGATAAGTTTATACTAATTTACTATCAAGAAGAGTCTTGGCAAGCTAAATATCACTAAGAGTAGTTTGACCGATTTATTTGCGGCAGAATAAGCTTTCAAAAAGAATGTTTGGGAGAATGAACCTTATGTCTCTGTTCTGAAAATAAGAATATAATGATTATGGACCATACCGAACCACGTCATACAATTAACCAGTGACCTAATATTTGACATATTTACACTGCATACATTGAACCTCTGTCTACTGATTCTTCTCACATACTGTACTAGACACAATGATGTATTTCTGCATCTATTATAATTTCCTTGCACATTTGAAGTGAAAATGTTTATAAGAATATGCTTTTCAATTAAAAAGCGTATGTATGACTAACTCTCTATGTCAAGCAATTATGACACACTATTGAGAGTATTTGCACTCAAGCTCTCTTTTGTCAAACTGATGTTACTATCTTGTTAGAATTGATCATCTGCACCTCTGAATCATTTGTTAAATGATGTTAACTTATTTGGAGTCTCACTGTGCACTGCTGCCATTTTCATGACCTCCAGACACCCCGGCAGTTCTGAAAGACAAGTTGGTAGGTTAGGTTAGTAGGGAGAGAGGGAAATTGCATGCTAGTTCTGCTGTTCTGTTGATGCGGGAAGACCAGATATACCATAGGCGCTGCATGAGATCTTTTTCTAGGTGTCCTGTGCTGTTTACATGGATGCATTTGTGTCCAAAGTCCTGTGTGTCCCCGGTGCGAAGATGCAATTGCTACGACTTTGATATGTAAGGTGATTGTGCAGGTATATCATTATGTAGTCTGATGTATGTTGAGCCAATTGTTCACTGTCATCTCCATATATTGAATTTCCATGTACACGTTGCTTAGTTGCCATAGTCATATTGAGGGTAGTGAATAATAAGATTTAATTATGATCAGTTGGTAATTATTTACAAAGTACTACTTAAATCCTAAATGACACCCCAGTCCCGAGCAAGCAGCATATGTAACTGACAAAAGAAGTGTGTCACTCAGGTTCTAGTTATTTTTAAGGAAAGGAGGTTGTGTTTTAAGGTAACAGAAAATATTAAATTGGTTACAAATATTAGATGGACATTTTATTTCCTTAAAGACTCTTGTTGTGTGTATATTTATAAAAACATGATTTCAGAAAATCAGGCCTTCTTTAAAGAAAATGCATTATAATACAAGTGGAGAGATGATCTCTCTCGGCTATGTGGAGCCTATGAGGCTGTGTGAGGTAATGTGATGTGTTAACCTTCTTCAACTTCTTTGGTAGTTTGGGAAGCATTGCTAGGGATTTTTAAACCCTTTGGAGCATTCAAGGTAATAATATTTCAGAACACCACAATATGACTAAATAGAGAAATTGCAGCTAGAAGAGATGAAGACATTAGCCAATTGAACCCACAGTTTTTGTTCGACAAACCTGTACAAACCGTATTCCTACTACTTTAATTACATGCTGGACCCATCACAATGAATTGTCACACCTAAATTGAACTGCAAACTTTTTTCCACAGGAAGAGGAGGAGAGCTAGGGCATCCAACCAGGGAAGCAGGGGTCCATTTGAATAACCTTATATATGAGAGCTGCAGTGCAGAAATGCAGTGTTTCCAGCATTGCATTTCAACCTTTCATTTACTTACAACCATTCACCTACCACGTTCAATCCAAAGGAAAATCTTAGATTTAGTGCTGATGCCACATCATTCAGGTTGCAAAGATGTTAAGTGTCACCAGCATTGTTTTAAAATAGTATTCCAAATTTCACAAGGACTTTAGAGGAGGCTGCAGATCTCAATTAAATATTAAAGGGGACATGATGGCCGCCCCTCTGGGAAGCCACTATTTATTTGTTTGGGTAATGATTCAAATTAGTTCAAAGATAACAATTGGGATCTGCGGACAGAAAATGCTTCAACCAGCAATGCACAGTGCCTGATATCCTGAAATGCTGGGGTATACCTAGATGGATGGAGTGGTCGACAGTATATTTGGTCTACTAATAAATCCAGCACTAAATAAATTACTTTGCCACCCTATCCAACACCCTTCATGCCATAAATGGATGGGAAAACTGCCAGCCTTGGAAGATTCAATGGGTCTCATAATTTGCAAAGCAGCTCCTGTCTTAATAAGTTTTCCTAAAAATGGGAGTCCGCAGATTGGCTGGATGTTGACACAATCCTTTTTTTACATTTGTTTTTATTTTTTATTCAAAACGTTGTTTATAGTTTGATTACCAATCTTTTACAACATACTTTTTCATTTCACATACTTCCTTTGCAATTTTCATATAATTTTCCATTCAAAAAACTTTCCAAGTTAAAAACTTCAAAATTATTATCACTATACAATATAAAACTTAAAACACTCTACGTTCATTCCAATGCATAAAACATAACTAGTATGAAAATGACAGTTCCCCGTTCTTGCCCACCAAATTTTTGATTTACACAAAACAATACAAAAAAAGCGTGAAACCCTAAACATATGGACCTATTGGCAAATTTTCAGTTCCACAGCAAGTTTGTAGTATTACCCATGGAATTATAGGATCGATGTTTCAAGACGTTTACATGAGTTGGTGACTGTTTTTCTAATTCAGCATTCACTAACGTAAGAAAACACATAAGCCGCAGTATGGCTTTAGTTGTTAAGCCCCACATACATGCCAGCCATAGCCATTCCCTACATTCAACAGTATCATTCGCATGTTGGATTTCGAATATTACATTGCGTTGCACTTCAAAATAAGTAAAGTAAATGGTCAAGTGCTTAAGTGTTTCATGTGAGTCGGTCACTTTACAGAGTCTACATGTATCTCCAGACCCTGTTTCATTTGAATTTATCCAGTTTTTTGTTCTCTCTAGTGTTGGCAGTTGGTTAAGTTTGAACCTTAAGTACAAATCTCTAGCTATAGGACAAATAAATTGCTGAAGATATCGCTTGCGTGGAGAACGAGCTGTGGCAAATTTAACAGCTTCCTTGTAGGACTTAAATATTTCCATAGCATTTAGGGTTTTGCACCAGTCGTGGGCGAATAGTCGATTCTTGACATGTGCTAAGTAGTAAGTGCCATCTCATCCAAAAGAGCTTCCATTTTTCTGTGATATTTTTCAATGAAAGGAGGATTGAGATTATTAATCATCCTCCCTAGGTCTTCGTATAGCGTTTTGGAGTGGATAAAGCATTTTTGCAAAATGTGTTATTTGTCTCCAATTATAGCGGGCAGACAGTGATATCAGTCCTAATTCCTGTCTTAGGATCGCATTTGGGAGTGAATTAGCCAGATGCAACACACCCTTCCAAATGCGACCCTGTAGTTGGTCTAAGAAGGGATTTATGTTGGCCAAGCACATGTCAAGAGTGTACAATAAAATCGCCTCGACTTTAAGGATGTAAAAGTCATGTAAAGAAAGCTGTGAGAACTTACAGTACTGAGCTAATATCATGCGCACTTGTGTTGCTCAAGTTTTTGCTTTTTGATTCAAGGTGTTTTTCCACATTGATATTGCGGTTGAGTCGGATATCAAATAACCCAAGTATCAAATTGTGGCTGTCCGTAGAATTGGAATCAAGCCAATAGTCCAATTCCTTGGGCATATCCTTTTCTTTAAGTTGTTAAATAGAAAGATATTTGACTTCCCTGCGTTGAACCGCAGATTATGGGATAAACAATATTCGGCAAACAGTGATAGCTTTGTTTGCAAACCTGATGGTGTTCGATCGAAGATGACTATATCATCTGCAAATGCTAGCCACTGGATTTTTAAGTGGCCTAGTCGAGCTGGGTAGCTAATTTGTTGCGACCATATTTCATTGATACTGCAGAGATATAAGTTGAACAGGGTGGCAGCCAGGTTGCAACCCTGTTTAACCCCTAGTGCAATCGCAATTGGTCCCGTTGTGGCTCCAGCCAGGTTGACTCTAATAAAATACACGGTATTAGTGTGCAATTTGGCAATTAGATATACAAGATGATCAGGAATACCCATCGCCCGCATTTTTTGCCAAAGCAGGCCGCGCACAACACAATCAAATGCAGCGGTTAAATCCACTGAAGTCATGTGTATTGGCCCTGGATCTGGAATCTTCGATTTGGCAAGTATATGCACCATGATTGTGGCATTAAGGGAAGTTCCCATCTGTGCTCTGAAGCCGATCTGAAAGCGGGATAGGGTATTGTTGGTTTTCAAAAATAATTGGCGTTCCTGTAGAAGTAAGATGGCAAAGACTTTAGCAGACATATCTATCAATGCGATAGGCCTGTAATTCGCAGGATTATTCCTTTCCCCCTTTTTATGATTGGGAACAATAATAGAACCCAGCCATGAAGATGGAATCACTAAAGATGATAGCACATTGTCAAATTGGTGTTTCAATACTTTGGCCCAAAGTGATGGCTGTCGTTTCAGAACACAGGGAGGAATTCCATCTGGGCCGGCTGCCTTTGAGTAATTGAGGGCATTGATGGCACACTCAATGTCTTGGAGTGACCATGGGATTATTGGCGATTGTGGAATAGGTGGAGTAATTGCGTTAATGATGGAAAAAATGGGGCAACCGCATATTTGTTCTCATAAAAGTTCGCCCATGTTGCGGCAGATATCGTAGACGCCTGGTTCTTATGTAATTTACTGGTTGCTACCTCAGGATTGCCCATGTTGATCTCCGATCGTTTTGACATAATGAATTAATTATCTTTTGATTAATAAGATTATGTGTGTATCGTTTAATATTTTGCATTTATTGCGATATGTAGTGCAGATCGATGTTTTGGACGTAACATTCGTCTGGTGTACAGTTGATTTTTTTTTTTAGTGTGCGTAATTCTGCATTTTTGCTTCGTTTCTCTAGAAGTAATTCTGGGCATCCATTTGGTTGATTTGTTGCATTAGGATTGTTTGTTTCATTTTGGATCCTAGCCATTGTATGCGTTAACATCTGCAAATACTTGGTTGGATCTTTGTCAATTGATTGCAACTTTCCAGAGCTGTCCAGGAGTCCCTCGAGCCATTTGTCAATGCGAATATTGATTTTATTGCATAAACGGTTGTTCCATTTTATTGAAAGGTGTGGTCTGTCATCTTCCAAAAACCCCTGATTCGGATCGTGGGCTAATACAGTAATATTAATAGATATGGTCAATGAAATTAGCATATGGTCGCCACATTCCGGATCTATTGTTAGGATGTCAGTACAACACTCTTGTAGGTTCGGAGAAATTGCAAAATGATCTATACGAGAACTAGGTAGTCCCCTCTTCCAGGTATAGTCTAACCCTGTATTTTGATTAGGGAGAAATGTTAGATCCCAGGATTCTAAGTGCCGGTTCCACATTACTCCCCTACCATGTGAAGATAGGGGTAGCTCATTGTCCATGTTGGTAGAGGGTTTCTTCCAACATTCAGCGTTAAAGTCACCGCAGATAATTATCCGGAATGCAGCATATTTAGTGAGTACTTTGTCTAAAAGTGTATCAAATTGATCAAAGGCACTGTTAGTTTTGAGACGATTGGGGGTATGATATAAAGATACACATAGGAAGTAGTCCTCTGAAGAAGATTGAAAGGATATGATAACAGCTACAAACAATGAGGATTCATAAACTTCATGGGTAGTGAAGTGCAATTTGGTATTTATACAAATGGCAATTCCACCATGCAGACGTCCACTTGGACCACGCTCAGCCTCTTTTTGGAGGACTAGAAAACCGGACAATGTGATATCATGCATTGCCATAGTTTCTTGACAAAATAGTATGTCACAATTTATGGCATCAAGCTTCTTATTAAACCAAGAGTGAAGATTTGTAAAACCACAAGAATTCCATGAAAAGATGGAAATCCTGTGAGACTTGTTAGGTGGGAGTGTTGTTCATTGCGGGGTTTAGTGTGGTAGCCAAAGAGGATAGCCATGACCAATCCTTACTGGCATTTGAGAGGGCACCCAATTGTCTAATTACTTCCGGATGGATACTGCCCTGATATTTTAGGGCTACTGCGGTTAATGGTGCTGGAGAAGGTTGCCTCAGTGGTGTTTCGTTGAATGCTATGGCCTCATCAAGAATTTCAAATGGTATCGGCTGGAGGCCAATCGTGTGGAGTTCCCTCCT
This sequence comes from Ambystoma mexicanum, assembly GCF_040938575.1. Lineage (NCBI taxonomy): Eukaryota > Metazoa > Chordata > Amphibia > Caudata > Ambystomatidae > Ambystoma > Ambystoma mexicanum. Next base: position 1,346,729,992 of record NC_090929.1, read on the forward strand.
GTGTTGCCATATCAAGTCAGAGATAATAGTGGTTTGTACTTTACATACCATCCTGTAGTTTTGGGTTTGAGGAAGAGTAATCCATTCTATATCATCTGAATGGAGTGTCCTAAGTGCTGGAATTTGCATAAAGATCTTTAACAAGGCAGATCGGTTAAGGCGTCTATTGCTATAAATGGCTGGGTCGGATTCCCAGCCAAAAATAGGGGAAACCGATGTATTAGTGTTATTTTTGTGCTTTAAAGAATCCGCACGATCATATGGCATCTTTTCAATAGGTTGACCTTCCATTTGAGAAACATTCTGCATGTTTTTACAATCATAATGCTCAGGATTAATATCCCTTGCCAAGGGTTGGTTGGAATGTGGGCAATCATTTGTTTCGTTGGACTGTGTCTTTAGTTTTTCTGTTTCTTCGTGAAGGGAGGGAGATTGATGTGGTTTGTTCCTTGCCTGTGCTGTTTTACTCACAATGGGCTTAAAATAAGCTGATAGCTGGGTTTGAGCAGTGATCAGTGTTTTATCATAATTCACAGGCAGTCCACAAGAAAAAAGCTCTCTTGTTACTTTGCGATTTCTCTCATTGTTATTTTCTTTGTGATTTATGATTGGCGTGCCCGTATCAGTACTTTCAGAGACAGGCTGGGAAACTTTTTTTAATACACTAAGGGAAGCATGTGTAGAAGGACCTGGTTCGTTTGCTGAAGACTGTTTGGCTTCCTGTGAAGTACTGCCAATTTGTATAGAGCCAGTGCTTTTGTTTTTTATTGTTGTCATTTTTACTTTTTTTATTTGTTTTTGGAATAGATGGTTTTGCCACAGGCGGCAGTGGCTGCCTGTCAACCTTCCTCTTTAGAGCTCTAAGAAAGAGGCGCTTTTCTTTACGAGAGGTAAAGAATTGGCCGGTACTGGCTGAATCGCCAATCGTAGCCTTGGTTTTGCCATCTGGGACCATTGGTTCGGTCCTGGACTTCAGAAAGAGGTTAGTAAGAGCTGATGGACTATCCGGATGAAAAATTGTATCCACCTCCAAATCCTCTTGAACCTCTTCCCCCGCAGTTGGGCAGTCAATAGGGTTATTCTGAGCAAAGAAAAGTAATTGTTCAATCTTGTCTGTGTTCATATTAACCATTTGACATAACTGGGCATGAGTGAGAATATGATGGTGTGTGGAAGCCATAGGAGCGGCAACCGTTTGGGTGAAGGATTGCGCAAATGAATAGGTATTCGGCTGAGTTGGAGGAAACATAGCTGACAAGACCACCTGTTCACTCAATTTGGTTTGAGTAGCAATGTTCGCAAATTCCACCTTTGCTATATTATCAATGAATACATGTGGTTGCCCACCAATCCGGGGATTTAAGCCTTCCAATCGGATAGAATCGGCAAAAATAAAGCCCTCCAATTGGTTGAGTTTGAATAATATTTGATTCAATGAAGACTTGCAATCCCTAAGTTCATAATGGGTGTATTCATGGCCTTTATCAAGTAGGTTCAAGATGCGTGTTAGAACCGGGTACGAGGCCTCTAAGGACTGCAGGTTATCTGAGGGATCCAAGAGATCAAAGCCCAAAGGGGGAATCAGGGGCCTCGAAGTAGGAGATGAGGCAACTGCAGAAGCCGAAGGAGTTTGCTCCGTTTTAACCAACAGAGGCAACTCCCTAGGCAGCTCCGTTGTAACTGGAGGCGTACTGGACGTTATTGAGCTGGAGGAAATGTTAGAAATATCTAGCGTCACCCTTTCCCTGCAATACAAGTGAACTTCGGCTCTTTTGCAGCTGGGCAAGGTAACCGGGGTGGAGGGACCGTCTGACAAGTGAACCCGTTTTTCAAGGGCCGCAAGGACTGTCGGGGCTAGAATGGAATTATCGGATGGTGAGGTGTTCAATCGATTGTTTGAGCCCTCCCCCATAGATGATGGCTTGTCCCTTCTCATACTCAAGAAACTCTTCCTGGATGAGGACGGGCGAGCCAGAGCTCCCTCCCCAGAAGCATTTGACAGTTTGGGCAAAGATGGCATTTCCAATTCCGCCTGCGAAAATGCATATGCAAATGCCACTTAGTGGCAGGTTATATCAACGTTGTCAATACACTTATGTTGAACGGAAGATTGTTTTCCAAATTGATCCAACCACTAACATAATACAATAGATAGTACACCCATCATTACGAGGTTTACCATTCATCTGCTGGGACTGCAGCATAGCCTCAACAACACCAAATTGAGTGGATGTTTGGTTGAGTGAGGACGCAACAGTACTTAAAATGTGCAAGGTCTCTGCAATGACAAAAAGAAAAAAACCTAGTTGGTCGCTATATTAGCCACTTTGACCTGCAAGCAGGAATAACCACCCTCCAGTTTTGCTTTGAATAGTGATCAAATTATGACTTTGTGCGCAAGATAGAATGACAACCTCACTCAAAATTGGTCGGGCAGGCTTAGAAGATTAGTCAGCATTAAAGTCTTTTGAGCACTCAGCGCCCCCAAGCACCGTGAACCGTAAACAGTCAACAGTACTTCAAAAGTACTTCCAGGGTGTGCGCGCAGGTGCGCTGGATGCTCGTGCTTTATGCGGGCCAGGAGGCGTCACCATGACAGGGGGTGGAGAAACGTCACAGGGACACACCTTCAAGGAGGAGAAAGATACTTTTAGTTAATGCGTCCTGTGTTAGATGTTTACAACATTCGTGAATGACAGGTGAAGAGGCGTTTCTTAACCAACAAGGAGGCTGTACCCCTTCCCACAAACACAACGTGAACACACATAGGAGTAAATAGCAAGTCTCCAAACACAACGTAAAAAGCCACAACGTGCACTACGTTGCGCACCTCTGATAACGTCCGAGGTGTAGTTTAATTAAATCAGCAAACAGTAACCTTCGTTTTCTTTCCTATAGTCCAGGCAGCGTGTGCAAACAGTAAAGACTTCCTGGCAGGTCCAAAGACCAGAGTCTCAAGAAGCAATTATACAAACACCGGCCACTTCCAAGTAGACGTTCAGCAGCACCGGGCGCCAGTCAACAGTACTTCAAAAGTACTTCCACGGTGCGCGCACGGGTGCGCTGGATGCTCGTGCTTTATGCGGGCCAGGTGCTGTCACCACGACAGGGGGCGGAGAAACGTCACAGGGACACACCTTGGTTTCCTTTCCTATAGTCCAGGCGGCGTGTGCAACCAGTTAAGACTTCCTGGCAGGTCCAAACGCCAGAGTCTCACGAAGCAATTATACAAACGCCGGCCACTTCCAAGTAGACGTTCAGCAGCACCCGGCGCCAGTCAACAGTTCTTCAAAAGTACTTCCACGGTGTCCAGGATGATGACACAATCCTTTAGATGAGCACAATGTAAATATTAATTGGAGGACAAGAAAAGGTTTAAAGATCAGGGAAATTGCCCAACATTCATTTGATAATGATATGATAGGTTATATTTATTTTTTCAGGTAGAATTGATTTAAGTGTTTAAGCAGGACATTTAATTATTCCTGCAACTAAAGTGTGGATTTATGATGACATAGACACAGAGGTAGGAAGGGCGGCAAACAACTGAGAATCCCAATTAGCATTAAAGAATGACTTTATCGGGGTCACTTATTCCAACTATAATTTTGTCAGATGTAGCAAGAACCCATGAAACGTTCACATACCTTCTGATACTCACTTTCTCGGCCAGTACCTTTTTGTGTGTCTGGCTGTCAAGGTTTTAAAAAGGGCAAGGAGTGCAGATAGACACAATGTATACATCCCTGCATCACAACCCCAATATGCTGGGAAACCAACAGAATGAAAACACAGAACTGGACAGAGAAAGATTGGTAAGGAAGGCATAGGTCTTATTGTTTCCGTGGATACAGAGAGTTAGCATAGCCACATAGAGGACTAGTAATATTCACTGGATATGAAGGGTGTTTTTGGGAAAGATCAAAGAGGGCTAATAATGTTGATTTGATTGGAAGTATATTTTATGGAGAACAACACACTTTTACCATTTCATATTCTTAATCCTTGAGGATTTGTTTCAGGCATTTTGCCAATCTTGGTATTCTTACAGCCACCTGCGACACCAGGTTAATCTTGCACAATTCAGATGTTAATAGGCTTCATAATTCATAGTAGGCTTAACGTAGTAGAGGGATTGTAACACAATGTGCTCTACTAGCTTCACATGGTAACATCTAAATAAACAAGAAACAATCAAATAAGCTTCTGATACAGTTGCAAACAATATTTTAACTCTGCCATTTCTGATTTAAATGTGGTCTCTTGTCGCCTGAGCGTTGAGAATGTGCTCAGCTGTGTCGCAACAGGCTCATTGTGATGACGGATGCCCTACAAACCGGTATTGGCCTCAGAGTTGTACCTTTTGAACTCTATGACTCTGAAACAGGATTTTTAATTGCTGAGGCACAGGAAGCACCCTGAAAGGAAGTACCTCGTGTGTGACAGATCATAATATTAAGTTTGCCACCAGAGGAATTACCCATTTAGATTATTTGACTCCACCCAAAGGTCTGCTGCTCAACGCTAATGCTTCGAAGCTTGAGGAGTGGTTAGTGTGACCATTTCACTGCTTCCAATGTGCTGTACTTGCTTTAACCCATCCTACAGAAAATTGGAGGCTAATGACACACTCATGGGACATTTGGCAGTGATATAATGCATAGAAATGTTTTTTTAGTGGCAGTAATATTACTTGTTTCCAGAAGCTGAACAGCAGTGACAATAATGAACCTTAATCATATCAAGGCAAGCCAATCAGAGCATCACAACACTACCTCCTACAAAAGGACATTGGCCAGAGATTAGCTGAGGGTATTATTTAGGAGGAATACACACGATTTGAATCATTTAATGGTTCCTGAATAACTGCAGCTCTTTCAATCTATCAATAAGCACACCCTTTCAACCTCAGAGTTTGAATCTGATATAGTTCAAACCTCAAAATCATGTTACCCTTTGCCATGGTGTGATGTGGTCATTATAGGTGTTGCTCAATGAAAGTGTGCTTGAGAAAAGCAGCTATGGTAACAGTTTGCATTATAGGACTGCAAAATACCTGCATGCGTGCTGAGGAAAGAATGCCTTAGGTGGCACGCAAGCCACATATTACAGGTCTTAGTCTTAGTCTACAACCACATTGGGGAACAGCAATATGGCAAAGAACCGGGACTTCATATGATTGGGGGTTGGATATTGTTATTGCTGGCGCAATGGTGGCTGGTTCAGTGTGCACTTTATCTGGATCAGTTGTTCTTAGAATAGTCCTGATCCTTCTATAGTGCATGTAAACTGGGACAGTGTTTGAATTGTTTTTAATGTGCTGCCTCCCCCTCTAATTGGTAATGTATTCAATCTGTGTCTTGCTGTGGGTGCTGCCAGTCTTCGTTGGCTGACTTTAGCCACATGTGAAATTCAGCCACTTTTACTCTTATGAATTGCACCTGCTCTGTGTAGATGGAAGTCTTAGATGAAAAAAGTGTTTGGAAACACTGCTTAGAATTTGCTATTGTGCAGTATGATTCGTATAGCCGGTTTTCTTAATCAATAATTGAATGTGTAATTATGAGAATTTAGGGATTGTTAAATACACCAGGATTTACACTTCTCACAGCGTCTTTTTAGAATTGTTTTGTGAGCCAAAGTTGTGCCGTTTGGGTTTATCGCTAGAATGTGATATGGGGCAAAAAAGTGAATCATAAAAGGTTCATGGTTCACTGTTATGCCACAGATCCAGGGTTTTGCAAAATGATACACTGCCCATATGTGTACTAGTGGGCAGATGTACAGATAGGTCAGACAATGCAGGCAAGACATTATTGGTCTTCTTAAAAACATATATTTTTAAAAATAAATTATATCTATTTTTTGTGATATATGGTTCATTAAAACTTTTCACACAAAAAACAGAAAGAATGAGACATACATACAAACAAGCACAGTGTATTAAAAACATACAAACATTAAAAGATTAACCTTTATCACTTAATGCATTAAAAAAATTCAATCACTGATAAATTAATTTGATAGAGCTTCAGACCATATGAAAAAAGGTGGACCACACTACCAGGTGAATAGTTATGAGTTATCAAACAACAGTAAAGGTAACATATGTAAATCGTATCATGCTGTTGGTTACTTCACTATTGTTTTGAGTTAGAGTGAATGGTGTAAGATACGTATTACATGCAGGACCCCTATACTACTCTTTCATAAGCTTCCAGGTCCCCAGCGCTAAATATTGGTCAGTTATCCTTAACCCCAGATCCCTAAAGGACGTGGGTTATTTATCCGTTTGGGATACCGGGCGTTACCTATGATAGGAACCAAAGTCTCGGTGATACGTACTGTTACTCATTAGCCAGTCAAACCAGGGGGAGTTCCCCTGTTCTGATTGCCTGTCATGCTTTGCTGCAAGTTTGCTCTGTTTGTTTTCTATTGCTAGTGGTGACATCTGCCAGCATATTTAGAGCTATATAGACACCAGAACAAAAGATATTCCCCTTTTGGTGTGTTTTGCCGCGTTTCCTTTCTACATTGAGGGATTTGTGAGAATATTTGAGGCCGGCAGTAGTACTATTGCAATTAAACGGAATATACCGGCGTGGTTATTCACATAGCGGTGTGACTACAGTCTTTAAGGGGCGCTCACATCTTCCCCTCCTTCTTGTGACACAAATTACTGAATACAAGCCTACTCATAATTGGGAGGTGTTTTTGTGGGTGTTCCCAACAGTGGCATATGTATGAGTGACCTGCCGTCAGCCCATGTAGGAGTTGTTCGAAGTGCAGGGTGTGCATTTGCTGTAACAATCTATAAAAGGACCCGTCATGCGAATGCATTTCTTACTGAACCAACTGAACGTAATGGATTTACATGAAAAAATAAATCGCTCTATGCATGCTTTGCTTTCATTTGAAAACCAGAAAGGGAGCTATTGTTGACAACAGTACGCAGATAACCCGAAATAAATTGGACCGCGCACCACCTTCCGATGGTGGCCAGATAATCTTGCTCAACTACTCTTTTATGTGGCTCTTTCTGTAGGAAACTCTGTCCGCTCATTACAAGTTTGCCGGTCCAGAATTAACGGTGCTGGTAGAACCGTACTGCACCGTTTTCCAGACTGGCAAACTACGAGTTCTGCGGGCGGGTGCTGTCCAACCCGCCAGGCCTGACCTGGCGGACGGAACGGCACCCGCCCGCAGAGATGCACAGAAACACTGGCACCATTACGGCATGGTGCCAGTGTTTCCACGGTCCCCATTCCCATGTGGGAATTTACAGAATTGCCGGCGCAAGATTTACCAGACCACCGGGGCTGTAATGCCCTGTTAATTCCGGTAAGTCTGGTGGTGGTAATTCACTACGAGTCCGGCAGCAGCCTGCAGATTTTCCCTAGTACAGTTACTCTGCTCCTCATTTTATCGGATCTTCATCTATACATTCTCAGGCATCTCAAACACTGTATTAAATGACCATTTAAACAATCGATCTGCTTGCGAGCAGACCGAATCTGAATGAAATTCTGGCTGGCTGGTAATTTTTTATATGGCTCAATCCTAACCCACCCTTTAAGAATATGCTTTTCAGTATTCAACATTTCTATTAGTGTTCAAAACCAGTGCACAGTTATGTTTTCATTAAATATACATGTGGTGTTATAGATGTAAGCTTCGTTAATAAGCAGATGGAAAAACTATACATAGCGGGAGAAAGTAACTGACTTTCATGACAAAATTGTAAAACATGATTTAAATAATTTACAGCAGTATAGAAAATGAGCTTAATGTTCTTTAGATAACTTTCAAAACTATAATGCTTTACGCTCATCGCCCCTTGTAATAAAACACTCCTGTAAACATCTGGGTGGGACTTTTCTTATAAAGGCTAAAAGGTGCCATTGTTAAAAGAAAATATAATGGCAATGCAGATACTTTACTAGACTAAAACCTAGCTCCAGGCAACGCATCCCCAGACACAAGATTACAGCCTCATTGAAGAATCCAAAGCTGCCAATGATGTTCTTTGAAGTGCAGAAGGATGTGATCTGCTGGCGAAGGGTTAAAGGCAAACAGAGAAACAATAACTGGGACCGATTCATAGCAGTAATCATACCTGATGCTTGAGTGTGCGCCCATGGTCAGTTGCCTCTTGTAATTTCATTAGGGTGCTAGCTTCAAATGCAGAATTAGCTGTTGTCTACGCAGAATTATGTTAAACAAGGCCCAGACTGAAAATCAATATTCTGCTTAAGTAACTGGCCCTCCAGTAATTTAATGAAGCTAAATTGCATTACACGGAGGTAAGGTGATGGGGGACCATTTTGTCTCAAACCTTCCATTATCCAGTGGCTGTACAGCTGTATGCCTAAAGAGAAATTAAATACATAAGACTAATTTCTGCTTGATGTTGGAGCAGCGCTTTTTACACTGCATTACTTATCTGCTTCTTCAACATTAAAAGGCATGATTAGCCGCTCCAGACTTAGGGCTGTTGCCACGGCTTACAACATCGAAGTACAGTCTTCATCATTAATGGCAGTTTTTGATCACGTATACGAAAAAAGTAAAATGGGCCCACTATTCAACATGAGCTAAACATGCATTTGTAGTCTATTGAGGATTTAAACTGACAATCCAATTGGGAGCATATATCTTTCAGCAGACTTTAACATTGATATGTTGATGAAACATGATCAAAAATTATGTTGTTTTAATGTCCTTTGCTGCATTTAAGAATTTACACCGGCAGTGGAAGTCAATGGAAGCCAAAGATGTACAACGTTGTCAGAAAACATGTACATCAAACAAATCAAGAAAGCAAGAGGGGAGCATCCAGCAAAAGTGTGCAAAATATTCCATATCACCTCTCAAAAGTTGAGCAAATAATGATATCCAAAAATAGCACATCACTATACTCTCCAATCACAAACTGCCGCAAGTGGCCCAAGAATGTTAGCAAATGATTTGCCCACCAGTGATATAGCCTATTCCAATGAGAGTACACACAACAGTGTAACAGGACAGCACATTAAAGCATGTACGCTTTCGTAGAATGGCAGATCCAGTGGGCCTAATGGTGCTGTGTCAGCTGATGGAGAAAAAAGGTTTTATAATAGGAGGATTTCATTATTTGCACTGAAGAATGTAGAGGTCATCCTAAAGTTTCCCCTCTCAGTTAATACAGGAGATGTACCACACCTATACTGTGATGCTACACCTTACCACTGCTATTGAATTTAGTAGGAGGCTTGAAGTTTTTAACTACTGGCACCTTCCGGAGGAATTGTAGTATTGCATAATTTACCTCTCTTTCAGGTCATGCATCAAGTCCTCAGTGTGATCCTTGCATCTCCCAGGCTACATGTATCCATGTCCCAAAGTGCATGTACAGTGGCAGCGAGTGTGAGGACATTTCACCATATAACCAGGGGTATAATGGCCCATAGGGAACTCTTGAGATTTCCCGGTAGTCCTCTGCACCCTAGCCCCGTTTTGTGTGGTAAACTATATTTTTTATCCAAATGTTCTCATAGGAAAATGCTTTGGCTTGCTAAAAATGCGAATAGAGGAACATTATTTCCAGGGCCTCTTTTGGTTTCCAGTCCACTTGTGATATACCCCCTGGGGCCACCAAACACCCCAGAGAAATAGGAGACTGAATCACTGTGACTGTACAGATGGTACCTGATACAGGAAAAATCGTGTACATTAAAGCCAACTTCAATCCCAAGTCTTCAAATCCAAGTATACATTAGTCATCTGGTGAGTTCTCTAAGGCTCAATAATCTCTCCATGTCTGTGTAACAATTACAATAACATCGCTGTTGTAGCTCATTGGCTCCTTCATTTACTTGTTTCAAGTTCATGCAGATGAAGCACATGTACTGCTTAGAAAAAAACACCTAGACAACAATTCCCATATGACATTCTTCAAAATGTCCACGACTGGACCATTAACAATCACCTCTGCTGAAACACATAGAACACAGTAATACATGTCTTTAGAATGACGACCCCTAAAACTCTTCCTTTTAAATGGCCAGGGATGGCTGGCAATGAGTCTAACCCCATTGAACATGCCATAAACCTAGGGGTGGTTTTCAACAAAGACTGCTCACTCTGCAAACCCAATGCAATATTCTAGCACTAAAATCCCTTTTCTAATTAGATTTCATTGGGGAAATGCCACATACTTAGACAAGGTCCCTATTATGACCAAGCGTAGACTACCATAACAGCCTGTACCTAGGACTAAACAGATCACAACTACAACAATCACAACTAATTCACAAGAAAACATACAGGCTTGTTCTCAGAGTCTAATTGTGGAACCATATGTCTCTCTAAATAAAAAATAATGATAATTGAACAAAATGAAGGCCCTCTACATGCCCATTCTACATAAATATCATAGGCAGGTGACACTTCCACAATTGGCAGCCAAGAGCCACCCACAGCAACAACCTGACCATGCCAGTTTATATAATACAACCAGCAGGTGTTCCTGTGCTTCACACAGTAATTCCTACTTCAGTCCTAGTTTGAATTTTATTTAATGAACTAAACCAATGATTCTTTGTAGACGATAAATTGTCTTTGTTTCCAAATCTGGAGCAGGCCACCCAAAGCTGACCATGAGAATAGCATGAATCCTGTAAATCAGTTCCAACTACTTTGAATTGAAGCACTGGGATTGTGCAGCAACATTGGGGTCCCGGTGTACAGCCGAGGCAGCAGCAACCTCAACATAAGTGTCGTACATGTAAGGCTGAAATGTGCAAGCTTGAAGTGCCTTACCCGTATGTGTAAGCATGTAAGATTCATACTGTTGACATGGCATAAATTCATCAACTTCCACGGGTAATGAAGTTTCCGTAATTATCATGAGAGATTTGCCATAATGTGTCAATGTAATTGTGGATAATATTGAAGAGATATTCCGATACCGGCATTACTAGAAAAGCACTATATTCTGTCATCTGCATGACTCCAAAAGAGAATGCTGCTAATGTCAGCTAGAATGCTGATAGTGTGGAAAGTGTAGAACAATGAACTGCTAAGGTTTTCATAAACTGCTTAACTTTAGGAACTATGAACGTAGAACTACGGCAGATCTACAGCACAAAGAGCAATATGGCAAGGATAAGCATTGCAGACCGCTTAAAAAGGAAAATCAGAAACATTTATATTTTATACTTGTTACATTGCCAACACCATGGAACATACCCACATGTCAAATTTATGGTTTGTAGCATGTTGGGAAGTATGCTGAACATTTCAAACACACATACACACACACACACATATTCAAGCATTGCAGACCGCTTTATAAAAATACTTTCAAAATGTTTTAGAAACACGTATAATTCATACTTTTTAAATAGACTGCACCATGGAACCTACCCACATATCACATGTCCCTTTTACATATATAGATATACAACAGGGGTGACACTTGCAACTGTAGCAGTCAACCTCTGGCATGTGCTTCCTGCATATCTGAAAAGGTAACCCAGCAACAAGGAATGCAAGAAACTTCTGATATTCTGGCTCGCAACTTAGAACTGCAACCCCCACATTAAGCGGACAATTCATGGAATTATTTGTGTGGCTAATCAGGGATTTGCGTTCCATTCCGTGTGCAAATCCCGGTTTGTCGATTCATGGAATCGACTGCGCAGGACTTTTCCGGGACTTGCGTAGAGTATGCACAGACCCATCATGCGAGTGGATGAGCGCCCTGCTGGACCCTTCAAACAGAGTGTGGGCCGGGCATATGCAGCAACCCAAATGGTGGGCAGAACACACAGAATGTGGAAGAACACGTGAAAATGTGGGCCTGTTGAGGGATGGTCCACTGCCAAGCAAAGGCACGCCCATACCAGCGCAAATACAACTGTTTCTACTAAAAAGTACCAGCGTCAAGTTCCGTCGTTTGTATTTAAGATTCAATTTAAACCAATTCCACACACGGGAGTGAACATTTGTATGGAAACTTTCCCCACCACCAGTGGTGACTTGTGTTGTCGCTTATGTAAAAACTCCTTAAAGAGAGAAACCCTAAACATTCAGTGGTTTATTGCTCAATTCTTAAAGATGTAAGGAAAAATAAGTTAGGTGTCTTTGCACCTTTGGATCTTGTATTCCCCTGTGAAATGTTTTGGAATCGTTGTATGATGCGGAACAATATGCATATGTTGATGGTGCTGTATAGCTTTCTACTGATAACTGAGGAACATTTAACTATATGTAATGTGATCTTAGAGCATTAGAGTTTAAAGGATGTTTCTCCGTAATTTGTAGTTGTAAATTTCGTTTTACAGCTTTTTGAAACACAGGTTTTTATGTTGCTAGCAGTAAATCTCTGAATCTGGTAGATGCTGGATTTAATTTCTCAAAGTGTAACAATTGTTAAATATGAATTTTGCTTTTTGAATAGTTTTTAAATATGTGGTATATTTGTAAATGTTTGTTACTCAAACTAATAACAAATACATTTTATTAAAAAATAAATACTAGAAAAAGAAATATAACAGTTTTCATGGATTTGAACTCGGAGCATTGGGTCACGAATAAGCACATGCAAATCCCTGGACCCATACGCCACATTATAGCAGGCCTAAACGTCAACGCACATACAAACAAATGTGTATAAAACGCAATACACACCAAATGAACGTCTACATGCACAATGAATCCAGCAATAGTCAGAGCTATCGACACCGCAGGAGGAGGGTGGCCATGACCCGTATCTTCACAACACGCACTACTCTTTTTGGGATGCCGGATGACCAGGTCTATGGCAGGTACAGGTTCACCGCCATATAATCCTAGACCTTGTCAGGGAGTGGGAAGATGGCCTAACATCACCCACCATGTGCTTCCAGGCCCTTACTCCACTCCATTTCCTTGCCACTTGGTTCTTACAGCGGACCACTGAAATAGTTGGTGGGATATCGCAGGCCACACAATCACACTATATCCACCAGGTGCTGTCATGCATAACAGCATGTGCATGTGTTTGCAGGCACATAGATACCCAAAAAACTGGCGGAAAGGGAGACAGTGATGTAGGATTTCTATGCAGTGGCACAGTTCCCTCGTGTACTAGGTGCTGCACACATGTAGCACTACAGCCACCCCAATTGAAAGAGCACATCTATTGAAACAAAAAGAACTATCAATGTACAGGAAGTGAGTGATGCCAAGGGAATCATTATGGAAGTCTATGCTAATTTCCCAGCTGCACACATAATAGCTACATCTTCTGCATGTCACCACTGCACTGGGCCCTGGAAAACATGGCAATGCATGATTCATTGGTGAGTATGAACGGTCATGCACATGCATGCACATCACACACTGAACAATACACCCTGCAAATAAATGACAATAACAACCATGTTGACATTTACAAGGGACAGTGTCTACCCCCTGACTGCCTTCATGATGACACCCATCAGGAATCCCACAACACCAGCTGAGGAGAGATATAATACTGCACATGTGACCACTGGGGGCATAGTGGAGCACACATTCAGAGTGCTAAAGTCATAGTTCCACTCCCTTGATCATCTGGTGGGGTGTTGCTACATGCCGGCATGTGTCCTGCACAATGTTGCCACATGGCACGGGGTACCAGTGGATATGGAGGTGGGACAATGGGGGTACCCACAGGCACCACACGTGCCTAGGCCTGCCCAAATGACATGTGGAGAGGCTACACAGACACAGCTTGTGCAATCATACTTCACCTAAATACCATCTCCTGTGGAGTACGCACACTGAAGTCACCTCCCAGGTGCCATTCAATGATGAATTGGGGCCTATCCTCTGTGCCCACAACAACACCCTGAGAATGGTCCACTGGGAGTGTTAAATTGTGGGTGTCCATTATACATAAAACAACATGCACAAACAGAGGCCCAAGGATAGACTAGTAAGAGGGATACCACTGCCACATCACTGCCACTTTGCGAAGTATGGAGTGAAATCATTATGGAGGCTGAACAACTGTACAAATGCCCAAAATACAAGAACAAGTCAAAATATGTTGGCAATGAAAATTGTATCAACAAACCAACAATCAAATCTTAGCACCTAGTCGTTCATGGACACCAGAAGCAAGATGTCCCCCAATTCCTATAAGCAAACTAAAATAGTATAGAACACTTGTTGAACCACGTGCGCTACAGGCACAAACATATCCATGTTGCTGTGAGCGTGAAATTAGGGGTGAAAGATTCCACATGTGACATACATAACGGGTATAGGGATACATTATATATTGCACCCCCTATCAAAACAAACATTGAATAAGAGACCATTTGAAATCGAGGAAAAGTGGTGACACACCGTAAGGCCCAGATTCACTGAAGCGTCAAATAATGGTGCAATGACACATGAAACTAGCCTGTGACTCCTACCCTTAAACTGCATGCAGTGCAAAAAGGAACAAGACAGAGATAGCAACTTTAAACAACAGTGTCCATGTATTACACCAAAATGCACACAGCACAGGCAAACAAGTCCCTGCCCACTGTGATATGGACAACAGCAACTGTACTGCATGTAGACATAAAACCACACACATGACACCACAACTAGGAAGGCATAATACACAATTGATGCAAACAGACTCATGCAAGGATAGCGCTGGACCCACAATGCGTGTTACACAACAATGAACAGGTTCAGTGGCCAACCAATTCCCTGACAACCACTATGCTCACAATACACAGTCACATCAATTAATCACAAAAAATTAAGTGCACTGCAAGAGAAATGCACATCTTACCTCATCCCATGTGAGCCTGCAGCAGCTGCCTGTGCAGTCCACCAAACTCCCCCTCTTTCTACCTGGAAACCACTAACCAATTATGCTGTTTCCTGTGCACGAATATAGCAGATACTTCCTCCACTATTCCTGCATCGATTATTACATTCCAAAGTAATCTGTAGAGAAATACAAATCAGTATGAGTGTCAACAACATATCCATGCCCTTCACATAAAGCAACATGTGACCCCCTGTGTGACATGCAACAAATGCATACAATAACTCAACAGTCACCCATCACCATGTGTCCTGGCACACATCCAGCTATATCCGCCCACCTCACATCAACACAACAGGAAGAAACCACAAAGGGATACCTTACCCACCAACAACGCCTATGCTGTCATCCCCCCGCAAGTGCCATGCAGTGAAGGACGATGTTACACTTACCCATCATCATGCTGATTGTACCTTCCCAACACATGCATCTGGCCACAGTAAGCATGAAACAGGTAGGACCCCCACAAAGAAACCACTGAGAGTTTGGGAACACAGGAGCACCTTCATAGTATTTTCAATGCTCGATATGCCATCCCCTCATCAAGGTGGCAGTGGAACAATGCAGTAAACACTGGCAGAGGAGATGATGATGCTAGGCCCAAGAACAAATGAATCGTAAATCTCACTAATTGCACAGAAGACAGGATCTTGCAGAAGGCAGCAAGTCACAGAGGCAGGGCACAGAAGCAACTGGCATAAAACACACAAACAGTCATGAGAAATCAATGAGAAACAGAGGCCAAGGACAAACACACACAAATGGGAGCAGGCAACAGGAAAGTGCAAGGGAAGGCAGACTTCACTGGGACTGGATTGAATTGGGTCAAATGGGCATTGAACTGAAGGGAGCATTGAAATGCACTGAGCAGCTGCCAACAGGCCAGGCGCCATACAAAGTGACAGTGCATCATGCACGGTACATTTTCACCATCTCAACCAACAAAAACTAGTAAATCATGTGTGCCTAGTGTCTCTGGGGAACACTGCATCCCACAAATGTGCAGAATGCTGTAATTTGTGAGGATTTCTCTTGCGACAACACCACAGAAAGGAAAGAAGGACCAAGATTGGACTGCCTGTGTGGGTAGGAATTACTATTCCAAAAACATTTTATGGGATGCCATGTGGAAGCCAAGACACATGTGAAAAGTGCAAGGAAACACTCACCACCTCAACCTTAAACACGTGTCACAGCACACAAACAGCCGGGCCAGCCACCATCATGACAATTGACCAACTAAGGTCCTAGAGTGACACCCCAACTAGGATCATACAACCAGGGCCACCATGATTGTCTTGAGAAAACAGCATGCATAGACACACCAGCCTATCAACACCACTGGCCTCATTCCGAGATTGGAGGTAGTCATGGCGCTACTTGCGCCATGACTGACTCCAATAAAGGTACCGGTATGGTTCAATGGGGACTTACCGGTGTAGTCGACCTTTGGGGGACCGGTAAGTCCCCATTGAAAAAGCCATTCCCCATTCCCATTTGAGCCCCCATAGGGCTCAATGTGAATGGGGAAGGCGCTAATAATGGTACTGCGAATTGCAGTACCGTTATTAGCTCTGACGTCCCTTAACAGGTCCCGTCCATATCACCTGGTCAGACCAGGCATTAAAGGAGGGACCCGCTAAGGGACCTCATAGTAGGGCAGAAAGGGATTACCGGCCTCAGTCTCCTTACCGGTGCCGGTATCCCTTACCGCCCTACTCGGACTGAGGCCCCATGTGTCACATGCATCTATGAAGCTGGACTTGTTGACCCCAAAACAAGAAAAAGAAAAGTGGCCCCACACTGTGCCAGACTCCCTGCCACAAATCACAATACAAGTGTCACTGTGTGTTCCCTTCACTTACCTGCACAGGGTACCCACCTGGCTTGCAGCCACGGCATCCCATCCAGAAATAAATTTTCTAATCGCAAATAAATGCATTGCAACAACTTAAAGATACCTGATAGCCATGCCAACTCATGTAGGGAACAGGAAAATAGGCATGTGTACAAAGATCACAGAGTTCAAGAGTGAGACGGGACACAAAGTGACGATTGACTAGTATTGGAGTGGAGCGGGTGCGAGAGCGAGAGGAACATGAGAAAAGCATTTCAATGAGGAGACTGGCAGAGATTAAGAAGGACATGACTGACATCACAGTGGGTGAGGGCATGAACACCTCATGAACTAACATCCTGTTCAGAAAGCACGAAAGGAACAGAGATGGAAAAGCACCACATTTAGTGTGCCATGAAGGACAACAGTGGGTGACAGTGAACGGCAGACTGACAAATAATGTGCATATGTGAAAGGTCAATAATCAGCTTAACATCCAAAAAACACATGCAACACCCACCATGGCATGCAAACCACACAAAAAAACATGTATTCTACATCCCTGCAAAGAAGACACTCCAACAACCATATTCCCAGACCCTGCAAAGAAGACACTCCAACCATATTCCCAGACCCCACACCAACTAATGTACACACCTCTTCTACAACACTGCAAATGCACCTCCCGACAACATGCAGCTGTTCACTCACCCCCAACACACCACACACCCTGATTGAGAATGTTCAAGTAAGTGTGCATGAATTCCAGGGTGCACTTGCAACTCACATGGAGAGAACAGATGAAGACAAGCTGTGGTGAGTCGACAATCGCACACATGCATGGGACCGCAATGTGGGCACGCTATGTACACTCATTGTCATTGGCAGATGACATGAAGAAGGTACCAATACCAAAAACATCAAAATAAGACACCCTGGTGCAGATAACAGAATCAAACACGGTACACAAAGTATCCTCATTGGGTAACACAGAAGCAGTCAGTCATGGGAACACATGTGCAAATCTGTCCAACCCAACATCCATCAAGTGTAAAAAAAATGTTCTGTGGAGTCAATACACACAAAAGGGCAGAATTAAGTCACCATAGGCTACGTCATGAGCGGAGGATGAGGATACATGTCAATCAACATCTGTGGTATATGTTGAACAGTGGCATGGCTGGGCAGGTCATATAGCGGAGACGGGACTGGATTGGGAAAAGGCAAAGGTCAAAGAGTACTGTGCACAGGGAGTACAAATTCACGGCATGGAAGGAAACATGTGGACAGGGGGAGTTGAAGGGTGGCAGTAAGGAGACAGCATCACGTCAGTGAGGCAAGTGTCTGAGTAGAAAAATACACAGATGCACAGTGAATGCATGCCATCAATCATTACGCAAATTCACACTGAATATAATACTGCTAATGGGTAAAGTCTGACTATTGCTGCACAATCACTTACAATGATGGTATCACTTATTAAGTGCATCCTCCAAAACAATGTTCATTCATAGACGTGCAACTGCACATACACACATGCATTTGTACAGACACAAATCTGCACATTCATTGTGACACACGGCAAACAATCCACTATGTCAAGATGTGTACTGCATGCAAATACCAAGGTGAGCAGTAGCACTCCCCCAACACGCGACAGAGTGGACATGCTTACCTGATGACTGAGTTGGTATGATGTGATTATCTCATCACTCCACCAGAATCTGTGCCTCCAAATGCATGAGAGGAAGGCCAGTGCCTGGCAGAAGGCATGTGGATAACGGATGTGAAAGGATACATGTTGGACCTCCCATGGAGTGCAGGCACCTCATGATTCTGGATCACTGCAACAACATCGGAGCGTGCATTACAACTTCCATAGTTCACAATCATGCATACAGCACACATGTATCAAGATTCTCTACAGCCTATATTACCTGCACATGCCATCCTGTTGACCACAAGGCAACCATGGCAGTTGACGTCACTGTGCATGGCTGCATGTCCACAACTACATTCACCATGACCTTGAGAGGTCAACTGCACATCTCAAGGGAGAAAAAAAAGGAAAGGGCCAAACAGAAACACATTCCAACCTCCGGCCCAGGGGAATTGAAGAAAAAAATAAGTGTCCACGCCGAATCCAGGGGATGGGGGGGTGTCAATCCATGAGGGCAGAAGGTAGGGTGCATGTCATGCGTGGGCCCAAAAATTAGACTAAAATAAAATAAACAAATTTGAAATTTTAGCATTAAGCAAAAAAAGGAGACAAAAACTCACTTCTCTTCACCAGCAAATTTATTAAGAGAGATGTTCCTGAAGTTAACAGTGCCATAGCAGAGCCTTTCTCCTCCTTGCATAGGCAGCCATTGAATATAGCAAGCCTTTCTCACACTGCTCATGTGGGGACAAACAGGGTCCTTTCAGAGTATGGTGAACCCAACAAGCTTGAAGGCTATTGGCCCTTATGGGTTATGTCAACGCATCCCTTGCTGGTTGGAACAAGGGAGGGGACAGGTGAAGTTACTCTTGATTGTACTGGAAAGAAGACGCAAGACCAAAATACTCCAGGAAACTGGTTGATTCTTAAAACGCATTTCATGCAGGGTCAGAATGCATGTTTAAACACTGAAGATCTCCATGCTATGGTTGCTTCCCTGGCTTTGAAAGCTTTGAGGTTACACTCACCGAGCATGGGCAAATGTTGTCAAGTTGGGCCTATTGGTGAGGAAAAGCCCTGTCAAACCTCTTACACTCAGAAGTGGGTTCATCAAGGTTGCCAAACTTGTCTAGAAGAGCCTCCTCATAAAGGATTGAATCCCCAGGTTTCTGTAGCAAAGCATCTTCCTGGTCCAGCTAGTGATTTGGTAGAATTCCAAAATCTATGTTCCTGCATACCCCACATGATCCCCTTCTTTTAAAGGATATTCATTCAAGCAAGTTGTGTATGGCTAGAATAGCCGACATCAATGTAAAGAACTTTGTCATGGATTCTAGAAAATGTATTCTTAGTAATGTTGACAAGCCTAGGGAATATGAATCCAGGGAGGCACTTAAAAACAACATTCTAGCATGGCTTAGTAAAAGAGTGGGATGAAAATGAGTTAGGAATCAAGATCTGAGAGTCCTTAGAAGGATATAGATCGATAACTGGTGTTCCCTTGATAATACAGATTGCATTGTTATTGGATGTGGGCTAAATAATTTACCCTTGTTCTTGAGTAGAAATCATAACCTGCAAAATATGGCTTCTTCCACTAAACTGAGAATGATTGTGAACTGACTTTCTTATGGACATGCATGCCTTTGTAGTTTCTTCTTTTTTATGTTTTATCACTTGCCTGATTATTATTTACCCCTATGTTATGTTTTGAGCTGTTTTTCATTTTTTTTTTGTCAGTGCACTGCAGCCTACGTGCGTGTTGTGCTATATAAGAAATAAACCAAACCAAATCCTCCATGGGCTCATAGACCTCACGGCAACAGTGGACCAGGAGGATGGCATGTGCTGGGACCCCCATTGCGCAGTTGATCTGCAGGCGGGCCTGGTGTTGGAGCCCTAACATGCAGTGTCAAGGTCTGGTCTTCACTGGCCATTGCTAGCCATTACACTGTTGAATGCACCAGCATAGTGAGGTTAATGAGGTACCCATGCATTTCCTCATGGGTGGCTGCAGGGTCTGTATGCATGCTCACCCTTGATGCATTCAGTTTTTCGGAGAGTGTCTGCCTGAAGGCATCATCTCCTCATGGATCAGTGTCCTTGTGGCTGTGAGTTCGTCATGGATTGCTGTCCTCATGGCCTGTATCCCAAGCCTCAGGGCCTCTCTGTGTGCCTGAAGATCAGCCTGTTAGCCATTGATTTTGGCTTCATGTGCAGTCTGTGGGCGCAGCACAAGGACCGCATGACTTGCAGCTGTTGCTCTACCCGGCCTGCTGGTGGGGTCATGGACTTGGCCATCTTATCTATCTCCTCAGATATTTTGTCCAACACATTCCCATGTTGGAGGGCGGCAGGCAACATCTGCTGTTCCCACTCTGTCTCCCCAGCATGCACCCATCCCCTACGTGTGTGGGGCCAGAGGTGGCCTGATGCAAGGGACCATGCCTGTTGCCTTGCTGCCCCTGTTGTTGGCTGCAGGTCTGCAACCCTCCCTTGGACATCAGCCCCAGGACATGAAGCCAAATCATGTGAGTGTGGCCTTGCAGCCATAACTATCGCACAGGTGGATAACCGCTGACTGACCTTGTGAAGCCAGCTGCCCCGCTGTAGACTCATGGGCCCCATCTGATCCACCCATTGGGGCAATCACCACCGCCCTCATTGAGTTATACATATCAGGTTCAGCTTCAAAGCCAGCTAAGCCCAAAGAGTCCAAAGCGTCTGCAGCACATTTGAAGATGGTCTGGAGCACCAGTGGGTTCTCATGGCATATCACACCACGTCCTTCACTGGTGGTCCGACACACTTCTAACACTTCATCGTCCTCCTCCTCCTCCGCATCTGGTAATTCGTCACCTGCACATGGACAGAAAAAGACATATTGAGTGTTGTTCAACATGACACCAATGCACTTATGCCTCAAAGTGCACTCTAACAACAAATGGTAGGACACGCACCCATCAGACATTGTGCATTCAAATACTTTGTTCTATAACAACAGATACATGGCATTTGCTGACAAGTGCCCCCCATCCGTCTTGTCAATGCCAGCAGTGGACACATTGACATTCAACAGTGGCATAAACACACAATGAGGGACCATGCAACTGTTGATTTGTCACACATAACAGGAGAAAATGAATGCACATGTGACATTCAAAAGTTGAATGACATTACATGGCAACATCCAGCTATCCATATCCACAGACAACATCAAATTTAAGACATGAGACACTAATCATGTCTGGGACAGATAACAGGAGACAATGCAGACCTGCAAGAAGGTGGGGAAAGGGAAAAGCCCATGAGTAGGTACAGCTGAAAGCAGGCCTTCTAGTCAAGGTCTGTGAAGTGCAGGGAGACAAAGAGAAGATTGGACAATGTAAACAAGTTCCACTGAGCCACAAGAGGGGGAGGGGACTGGCCCCATGGAATGGGACCAATGTGTGGGTGGGTAAGTGGGAGCAGGTGTCAAAGTGAGTAGGCTCTCTGTGTCACTGGAATTGAGGCATTGGGGATGTGGTCTGTGATATGATATGATAGGTTATTTATAACACATGTAATACCCAGAGGTTTCTAAGCGCGGACCCGGTGATCAAACTTGTGTTTCTCCGTGTGATCTTGCTTCCAAGGCGAGCACGTTGCCCCTTAGGCAACTTCACTCTCGCAACACAACACGGTGGATTGACAGACAGCTCAGATCTGCATCGTGGCAAGACAACTCATATGAGCAGGTGACAAATGGAACATGCAACTTTGTATGACATGCCGTGAAAGTAAAATTGTGTTTGCATGTACCTGTCTACCAGTGCAGAGTGACATGCAGCAACAATATAGCACTCAACAGTACATGTGGGTGTCTCATGGTGCCCAGGTACCAGGTGAGTACTCTGTGGGGGATGTGTACTGTCACACAAACATGTCCAACTGATGTCCACCACACAGGCTACTCCCAGGATGATGGCCATTTGACATGAGTCTGTATGTCACATTATCAAGCAGTGAGGTAAAGGGGAACTAACAATTCAAGAATGCGTACTGTGATTAGAAAAAAATATATACAAATTTTATTTTTTAAAACATAGTATAAAACACATCAATTAGTTCATCCAATATGACATGATATACAAAAACAATTACAAAAATATTGAGTGTCCATGCAATCCTATATGATAGTCTCTAAACAATAGAGTAGATTAGTTGATGTATTGAATATACATCTCCACTTCCTTTCAAGGTTTTATGAATACACCTTCATCATCTAACACCTGTATTTAGTTATAGAGGGTTATGCTCTCAACATGGTTCTGTTCGGAAATCTATAAATAGTGAGCATTCTTCAGGAGATATCAATCTGTTGCCACTTTTCTATTTCAGGGATCTGTTTATTAGTCCCCTTTCTTTTCTGGGAATAGACTGGTAATTCTTGAGCTGTCAATAAAAACAAACAAATTTGCACATGCTCAAGTTCGATGAAGTCTCTAATGGCTTCATGCAGTGTCAGATGCACGTCCTCTGCTGCACACCCTCCAGTTGCCGTTGCAGAGATCAGGTTGACACTGAGCTTGTGTTTGGTGCAACGAGTGAGATTATTCCAACACTTCACAACCTGTTTGGCAGTGCGCATCTCCACCCCAAAGGCGTTAATATGGTCCATGACATGCTGCCAATGCACTATACATTGTGCGTGTGTATGTGTGCTCCTCGGATACAGGCACATGTCACGATGGTTATCATTCACATAGTCAATGAGGATCTGGATCTCCTGATCAGTGAAGTACTTCTTACTCTGCGAGCTACTGTCCTGTGCCGTGTCTTGGGGTTGAGCCTCTTCTTGTCGTGCAGGACATCCCTTCCTGCCACGAGTGGCACAGGGTGTTGGTTCTGTCCCTGTCTGGCTGGAACCACGTTGAGGTCCATGTGCCATGCCACCTGTGGACTGGGCCCTGCCATGTCCTCCTTGGGCTGGGGAAGATATCAGCACACAACATCACAACCCCCAGGGGCTGGGACAGATGTTCTCCTCACCATGCCCTAAACCCCGGCCCTGTCTGTTCCATTTCCCTCTTGGGGCCTTTCCACTCTCGTCACTGACGTAAGGCATTTATGGAAGGCACACCAAGTTACTTTTCTGGGCAATATGAGTAAGTTAACAGTTTATGTGATCTGCGATGTAGATGTGTGGTCCTGCAAGGCTCAAATGTACCCCAAAATGTAAAGAAAAATGGTACGTGATACGCAGTGGAACACAGAATACCAGAAACTGCATACATTGACATCAGGAAAACTTCCAACAAACAAAAAAGATTGTATACCCGACGCACTGCAGGTCTCACTCTGGGAAGAAAATATGCACGTATGCGCAGAGGCCAAACCACCCCTCAAAAAAATGTATGTGCGCTCTACCTAAAGGTAACAGATTGCATGGAACCCTAAAATACACCTTAACTACATTTGTCCATCTTCGTTCCTTTGCATGCACAAACAGTGTTGCGTTTCCACGTCCTTATGTATCATCATTAATGTATCATCATTAATGACCTGTGCAGCATTGGTACACTGCACAGGTCATTAATGATGACACCAAATTTACGAGCTAAGGGCATTTAACCTGTTTCGGCTGCCTTTGTTCCTAGATACGGAAAGAACCACTCTCCTGCCTCCTCCTGCCCTGTTCTGCCTCCCATGTTGCCATCTGCTGCTGCCTGTTCAATATGGGTGCCTGCTGCCCACCTGCACTGCGTTGGGAGTGCCTGCCGTCAGCCATTGCATTTGCTCCTGTCTCTGTGCCCGCGACCACCTCAACTTCTTTGTAGGACTCCCACCGTACAATTCCACCACAATGCTCCACAGCCCATCTCTAGGACCACCTTGCCCACCCACACCTGCCTCGGGGTTTGCATGTCAGCACCATCTTCCTCCAACCAGAGCAGCAACCCTGGGACAGCGAGGCAGATGGCTGACAACTTCAGGTCAATGAAAATTGGCATCCTGGTGGTGGTATAGCTCCTGGAGAATTATGATGCCATCTTCGATCCAGGGAAGCAACACGGCAAGGAGGGACGTACGCAGATCTGGGAGGACATAACGGCTGCCATAAATGCAGAAGTGGGGGGGTAGACCACTGCTGCAACATCATCTGCGAGCAATGGGAGGACTTCAAATCCAGGACACTGTGAAGGCAGGTGTCGGTTCTCAAGCAACAACATGCAGGTCCTGGCAAGGTTCTACCCAGAGCTGCATACCTAGGTCTGCGATTGGCAACAACGTCTGGAGTCTGCTGGTGAGTAGGCATGCTGTGCAGTGCTCTACGGTGCATGTGTGTTGGGCATGTGCCTGCATGTCTGTAGTGACAGCCTTATGTTTGCAGCATGTGTGTTTCTGAGATCGATATCGGCATGCACGCCCTGGACAATGCTCCCCATGTGTGAGGTCTGACATCTGTGGGCTGTACATGCATTGGTATTTTCAGTGTGTGCAGTTTACAGTTGTGCAAAACGTGCACTTGCAACGTCACTTGTTGCTGCGACATGCTTGTCAGGTGCATGCATGTTAAACATTATGTTGTATGGACTATAGCAATGTGTGACTCTGTTTCCCCCACATCTGGAAGTTACACATGCTTTTTAATGTTTGGCAGAGTGAAGTTGAAGCATTGCGGTTTCTGTGACTCTGATGTGATTTTACATGGCACAGTTTGTGTACTCAGAGTTGATGTGTGTGCATGTCATGCATATGTGCTTGGGGCCATGGTATCCTCATGTGTGCCTGTGCAATTGATGCATGGTTGTGTTGCATGCGCCCATGATGGGTGGTGATGGATGCATGTTTTTTATGTGATTGTGTGGAGAGATGTGAATGCATGTGTTGGCATGGGAGTGGTACAATCGTGGTTGATTAATGGTGGCCAGGAATCCATTGTGTGTCTTGCCCACAATGGTTCCACTCTGGTGGCAATGCACATCTGCGTTAACTTGTTTACATGTGTGTACATCCTGCCAGTTTACTCCCTGCCCACCCCTGTGACTATGGAAGGTCTACCATTGATGTGCATCAGGCTGCATTTGGGTTACGTTGACTTTACCATTGTAACATGTGATTTCTCTTGGTATATGTCTGTGTACTGCCCACATTGTGCTGTGTTTCACATGTGTATGGGTCATGATTGTGGTTGACAATGAGCCGGGGTTGTTGTGTCTGTTTGGATGTGAATTGCATGTACATGTGTGTGAGTGTGCATGATGCTGGTTGTGCCTTGGACAAATAATGTTCCTGTGAATCTTGTTAATGCCACACCGGCTTTTACACAGTACACTGATGTCACTGTTCTGTGTCTCCTTTACCATAATTGCTGCAGCTGATGAAGAGGGCAGAAGCGGTGCTGTGGAGCTTGGATGCGTGGGAACGTTCCACCAGATGAAGACACAGGACCAGGCCACTCCACCTTGATAGCTCATCTTCAGGGAATGATGTGGCTGAGGTAGTGCCTGTACCATCAGGCATGGCTGCTGTGGGTAATTCCAAGGAGGTGAAGGTGGCAGGGCACTCTTCAGCAGTGGAGGGTGCGCCCGCATTTTTGTAGGCGCACCCTCGAGTTACGAGGGAGCTTGCACATTTTTACAAAGGTGCAGTATTGACGTTCCTCACGATTTGCAGACTGGGTTGTAATGAACGTGTGGATCCATGAATGCGCAGAGCATGCAGAAAAACATATGTGCGCAGGCTTGCGCAGTGTCGTTCTCGGCACGCGGCCTTTGCAGGTTAAATGCGCTCTTTTCCATGAATCGGTCCTTTAACAACCACAATCTCCTTTCTTGACATTTCCTACTGCTTCTCACTTACTACCACACAAGCACTTCCATGTATGGGCCAGCAATTCTCTACCACCAACTACAAATATATCACATTTGGTAACCTCGAAAATGCACCACTTGCACCTGTGAAATGTTATCTGACATTAGCCTCTTGGCTAATCTATGAATATGTATGCTTTTTTAACCTATACTTTAATTATGTTACTGTTGATCTGAAGGGGTCATCCCTGATTGTATTTCTTGTCTCGGTTCTACTCACAGCACTTTGAAATGGCTCCCCTAAAGGTTAGAGCCTTACAACACTTCTAAATAAAGTAAAATAAACATATGAGAAGTTCAATATTGTTACATCTACTCAAACAATCTATGTCAGAAAAATATGAGGCAAAATAGTACGGCCGAGACATGGATCCTAGGTAAGTCTGGACACACAACTATCAACACACGTTTATTTGCATTACTCACCACATGATGGCTCTCTCATCCACAGGCAATTCTGGGAAACCCCTGAAGAGACTTCTGATTGTGACTTTCAGATACAGGAGGTACATAATGCTACAACAATGAACATTTAACCAGCAGGAATCCCATAGAGTGTACCATTTGTATACGGAGGAAAAATGTCAGCGGAGTGCTAGTAAATGACCCTTAGATCTTAATTCAAAGCTGCTCAGGCAGGGCTAAATATTTTGCTCAGAAATGGCCTGCAAATTGAGATATGTCCAGATTGGCTCCACATATTACCAAACCACATGGTACAATAAAAGGGCGGAAGGATGAGGCAGAAGACTTAGGGGATGACCTAACTGAAAGATATTTATTCTGAGCAGACATTAAATGAAAACCAAGAACACCATAAATGATCCTCTTACAACAAAACAATTTTGAAGTATTTTTCAAAATGTGGAAACTTGCAAGAAACCCACAAGGCAGGACAACATTTAATGTGAGCTGAAGATCAATCGCCTAGGTATTTAGCAACACAGCTCAAGGGAGCATTTGCCTAATGGTTATGACCAATAGTGGAGACATTAAAGATATTTTCTTTCACACCAGGACAATCGGTAATACATATAATAGAATCTCAGTGAGATCTGTGGTCGAGGGAGGTAAACAGAGAGCACATTTTTGTAGTAGCATGTGATTTCAACCTAACATGTGCACCCCCAGATACGATCACAGAGATATTGGAATTCAAGGGAGAAGCCTGTGACATACCATTGTTAGATCATGAAAAATGAAAGAAGGACCACAGATTGGATCTCCCAATCATAGAATTGCTAATACGACTCGGTCTGCGAGCATGCATCGGGAGACTGAGTGGTAACAAAGCATCAAGGCATACATCACAAAGAGGTGCTATAACCTCCTTGGTTGACTATGCATTGCTGAACATATAAGAGTGGAAGGGAGCCAACAATGTTGAAGTAATCAAGAGAGCTGAGAGCAACCACGTTCCCCTGCAACTGACCTTGAACAATGACGTAGAACATCTAGCTAGCATCGAAGCGGTGAATGATCTCTATCGCATGGGAGCAAAAAAATAAATCATATGGGCACACCTCAATCAGACACATAAAATATCAACCATTTACACAGACGTATTCACGCAAATGCAGAAGTTGGCAATTGGGCAGAAATATGTGCCCTCTGTGAGTCCCTGTGCCATGTCTCATGCGGCAAATGAAATCGTACCCAAAGCTAAATGGTTTGAGAAAGAGTGCAGGGAGGTGATGAGACACACAATTCACTTGCAAAAAAACCTCAAAGCAAATGGGCACTGCTGAATTAAACAGTCTGCCAATTCTATAAGACCCTCATGAAAGAGAAAAAGGAACAATTTTCAGCTGGTAAATGGGACAAGCTTCATGAGGCAACAGCAAAGAGTTCTGTCGAATCATTCAGACGGGCACAAACAAATACACTACCACTCTGGAACCTTGTATCCCGGGTAATGCATGGTACAGTTATTTTGCAGACTTATATAAAGAGACTAGACCCAATTTTCTTGAATCTAACAATCTTTCTGATCACTCAGAAATGAATTAATATAGAAGCCACAACACCCCTTATATTTTGTGAATCAGAAATTTAAAAGTGATACAATCACAGAGGGCAAAACAGGCACCCGGTCCCAATGTCATCCCAACGGATCTAACTAAAACAAATATGGGAATTTGGGTGCCCTACCTGACAACTGTTTTTAATGCAGTATGCAGTCAGGAAAGGGTCCCAAACTCTTGGACAAATTCGATCATAGCCCCAATATATAAGAACGGTGGGAGAGAATCACAAAGCAACTACCGGCCTATCTTTTGTTAGACAGTATGGGTAATGTCTTTGGGAAAGCACTCTATGAATAGAAGCATGTCTCACGAGAAACAATACCATTACCCCTTTGGAGGCAGGTTTTCAAAAAAGAGTAAGCACGGCCGACCAGGGACTATTTATGTTATTAGTAAAATATGTAAGGCTAAAAAATAAAATCCCTTTTTATGACGTTTGTCGACCTCAAGATGGCATTTAATCGGGTTCCTAGAATCGAGCTGGTTAGCCTCTTGAAACATTTTGGTATACCTGGCAACATTATCAAGGCAATCATTTAGCTGTATACAAAAAAATAGGTGGAGTGCGAGAGATGAAATTATCGAGGGCGTCCCAGTACAAAAAGGAATAAGACAAACCCTATTCTGCATATATATCAACACAATTGCAGTACAACTAACGAAACATCCAAGTGGATGACCCTTCTTTGGGCATGGACAAGTTAATAATAATACTTTTCACTTACAAAGCAGTCTTGGTGTCAATAACAATCAGCAGTCCAAAGTGAAAAAATACCTGTGCTCTCAAAGATGTAACTTGGAGGCCACATTAAGGTTTTACCACATCATTAGCTAGTGCCCTGTTTGTTTCCTACTTGTTCTATGGTTTTCTATGTATTTTGCATATACTGTGTCATTAGATGACTTGGTTATTTCTTTGTACTCTAATCTTTGTGAGCAAATGCCTGAGACTGAAGGGCATGATACCCTATAGGGACAGGTATGCTCTCCCGCTTTGTGTATTTGGCAGTATTTTTATCATTGTATTATTTTTGTTTTGATTTAGGGGTTTTAAATTTCTACATTGTATCATGTGCATTCATTTCTATTGTTCTTATATGTTATTTGTTCTTTCTTTTTTATGTTCTGTCCTTTTATCACTGTTCACATATATTTTAGAAGTGCCCTTGAAAAGGATAGGCAGCTATCCAAAATGCACTAACCATGTTCTCTTTTTCCTCCGTTTGACTATTTCACCAATACAATCACTTTTGCATTTTATGATTTCTGAGTTTCTTGTATCTAAACCTTTGTATAATCAAAATTATAGTGCAGTTTGTTTGCCCATTATTTATGCACTTGTTGCATTGAGGCCTCTTTGACTCAGTCACTTGTTGTAGAGGGTAGTGACACCCACGCTCATGTATGTGAAGTCAAGCCAGACAGGAAACAAACAATGGCATCAATCTGAGGAGACCTGTTCGGGACACCAGGTTTACAACTTAACAGATGCTCCGGTAGTTGCTGAATCTGTTCAATGATTTCCACAAGTAACTGGCTGATTGCTGGTTGGTTTATGGGATCTCGCATAAACACAAAAGTGTTGGTGTTCCTCCAAGCAACATAGGGATGAACTTGAAGCAAATAGTAAAAGATCATAACAAATAGCTTGTGTGCATTGTCACTAGACAGATTCATCTGTACATGCAGTAAGATGCTCAGGTAATAGTCTGATCTGTCTTATTATTGCTAACAATAAGCATCTAATAGTCAGGCCATTCTTAGGACCCTAGAAAAAAAGTATGTATGTCTGCGCTCCACCCAACAAGAGCAAGGTAAGCCCTGAGAATAAATATGAAGACAGCAACATATGCACCTCCAAAAATAAATTCTGTCAGAAATGGGTAAGAGAACTGCTCCCTCTTCCAATCATCAAACACAAAGTCCAAATCTGGCATATTGTCCTTGTCAGCAAACTCCTGTGGATCAAGAACAGTAACTTGCTTACTCCTTGCTTAGTAACTACAAAGAGTGTTTCAGGGGAGCCACAGTCCAAATGTACACTTTATCTGTCTACTTGACAGTCTCTGCATCCTTCTTCATCATCATCGATCGAGTCTGCAAGTGCTAAACCTCTTCTCCGTGACTTGCTTGCGAATGGGTTGGGAATGCTGCGACCTCTCCAGCGTAAACTTTCACATCTCCTTGGTGAATCCAAGCTCGTCTTCCGAAGACTTTAACTGCTGATGGAGTGATGTCCTCTACAACAAAAGCGCTGCTGAAATGGGGCTCATGCTACGTGTGTGTAAAGTTTCTGATTAAAACCTTATCTCCAGCAAAGAGTCTAGCTAAACATACTTCTTTAGCTGTGGTTGCTTTGTTAGGCAGAATCACATGCAGTACCCTTTGGGAACACTATACATAATTAAGACTACAAGTGTCAGTACAATTTCACCTTTGGTACAAGCCTGTACTACACAGTATTGTGGTAGCAGTGGCTGAGCAGCCACTTATCCCAAGGGTAAAGCGAGCAGTCCAAGGGGTTACACAAAGGACCAACAATCACAGTGATTCACATAAACACTTGCTCAAGGTTTCTTGGTAATGCTTAATATGCTACAATACACAACCAATAAGTTACTGAACAAGTTCCGCCCCCCTGAAGTGGGAGCAAAATGGCACTTCAGTTATTTTTGAAAGGGGTTAAAAGACAGGGTTAAAAGAATCATAGCACAAATACTTTGCAAAGGTAGGGCAAATCGTTTCAGTTCACTACAACCAGCAATTCAATTCAATAGGCCTGGGCCAAAGTCAATGGCTCAGAGTCTTGTATAGGATAGCACAGTTCTGGTAGTAAACAGTCTTTGCCACGTTTTTTTAGATGAATTTGGTGAGACGAAAAGTTCGATGAATGTTTGTGTCGAAGGACAAGCCTTCGAAGAGGGGAAAGGTTCACAAACTTTCACCATTCAGGACCGCATTTGCACAGTACCTTTAAAATGAAGAAGAGCTGTAGCTGAGGCAGTTCCTGGCAGTTCGAGCATGATCTCGCTTTACTCGAGTTTCAGTTGTGGGGACAAGAAGGAGGATGTCAGGAGAGGTTCCTGCACTGCCCATGGAAGAGGCCACAAGCTTGGCAAAACAACGGTTTAAAGTGTGAGTGCCCTAAAGACCACAAACTGGTATCCTTCCCACTGGCTAACCCGTTTTCCACAGCACTCTGCAGATAATTTGACCAGGATGGGGACGGTGTCCAGGTGGCTTACGAGTTGGTTATTCCCACCAAACTCAAGGGAAGAAGTTAACCTTGAAGTGCTTCACTGCCTCCGGGCCAGCCCTTGCACCAGGGTCTGTATCTGTATCCATAGAGCACCCCCTTTTTCTTCCTGCACTTAACAGACCTACCAAGTCTGCTGCCTTAAACCTAGCACTTGCAAATTGCTGGCTGCACTACCACTGTTTGTTGCCTTTATTATTTATTTATTTATTGTTATTTATCTGTTTCTCCTCTGCTTCGCACTTTCCACTTCTCCCCCCCTCCATGCACTTTCCCCCCCCTCTCCCATGCATTTGTGCGTTCTCAATGTCACTGGGCCTAGTAAGATCACTGTTCTGTTCTCCCCTGTTCCCCTCCCTTGCCTTGTCGCACTCAGAAACACATTTGTACAAGTGTGATAGAAATAAAATATCAATATCAATATCAGTATCAATATCAATATCGATGGAGTTTCAGGCAATTCAGACCTGTAGCAAGGCTTCACCGGTCATCCAGGAGTTGCAGCAGTCGTCTTCCTTCAGGTCCTCTTTGGTACTTTCGTTCCAGTGGTCGACTCTGCTTTCCAAGTCCCAGAAGCATGCTTTTAAACAGTTTTTCCCCATTCATTCCAGCCTGGCTGTCACTCACACAGCAGAGTGGCTGTCCTTGCCAGACAGCTAGCCGGCTAATCACACCAGAGTGCATTCAGCTCTCCTATTGAGACTAAGCACAGGGATTTTTGGGCACCTCCCTCACATCCTGTCTGCCCCAGACACCCAGACACCAGAGGAGGGCTTCAGCACTGAAACCTGCCAAAGGCCAACGAACAAAGGGACCAAACCTGGTTGGGCATGCAGAGACAAACACAAGAAGGACCTTTCCTAAAACAAATGGCGAAAAAAGATGACCGGAGTCTGTTTTTACCGATAGGTCGATTTTTTGCTACCGTTGTTCGCGGTCGGGAAAAATCATGGTAGTTTGATCTAATCCGCTGCCACCAGCTATTTAAAGTAGGAAAGGGTAATATTGACTGTTACATGAGTGGTTTGGCAACCCATCCAGCACTCTATAGGAAGATAGTTTGTGCTGGGTCTGTAAATTTAAAGAGACTAGTAAAGCCAATTTAACTTTACATGCTCTGGGAGACAGTAGTCAGTATCTATAATATACCTATATCCATCATAGTCCTGCAGCATATCAACATAATCAATATGTAAATGCTGAAACAGATGATTCGGCTGAGGAACTACTCCTCTGACTGTTCTCAGTGTGTGCCCAGCAGTAAACCTTTGACATACGATGCAATTTACTACATAAACATGTACGTGTTCTAATAGGTTTGGTATGAACCAGTCCTCTGCAATGGTTGCTGTGAGGCTCTCCCTAATGACAGGTGTAGGGTAGTGTAGCTGTTCCAACAACACCATTAATAAGGCTGCAGGCATCCTCGGTTTACCAGTGCTGTCTTGTCACCAAAATGTCTCGGAAGGGGATAAAGAACACCCCCCCATGTCCACAAGCCTTTCTCTCCCGGTGTAGCTTCACCTTTGAACTTTCATCAATTACGTTCTCGATAAGTGGTTAAAACTTTCATTCACAACTGTCATCACAACAATTTTCTCTTTCATATCAGCCGTATCAAAACTAATTATATCCAGTGAATACGCAACCCTTTTGACTCTTCATATGCGGCTGAGTTTCTGCATGAAATAAAGTCTGTTTTCTAAGTGTGTGCTGTGCATTTCAATATTGCAATGGCTACTGGTAGTTGTAGTGCTTTAATAAGCCTGTCCATGCCGTCTGCTCAGAGGTAGCCCTTCCTTTTCAAACTTGCTAGCCCTGCGTGCACAGTTGACGTCACATAGGCAGAATCACTGTACACTGTCACTTACTGGTCTGCGTGATTCTCGAGTTGACAATAAGTGCCACTATTTGCGCAGCGTGTGCTGAAAAATGAGACATAGGGCCTCATTATAACTCGCCCGGTATGCAAACAACGGTGGCGGTAAACCCTCCGCCACCGTTGTTTCCATGCCGGGCGATCACAACTCCTACAGGTGGAGGCGTCAAACCCGCCAGGTCTGACGTCAATAACGTAACCATTTCTGAAGTTCAGAAAATCATAGCCTCTCTGAAACCCTCCAACTGCAAAGGGGATAGTTGCCTGGCTCAATTTATAAAAGACGCCGCCAGAGATCTATCCCCCTTCATTACCAAACTTATAAACTCTTCATTCACCTCTAATTCAGTCCCAAGCAACCTGAAACAATCATGGGTTCTCCCACTCTTAAAAAAAACCAAACCCTAGACCCGTCCATACCCACCAACTATAGACCAATCACCACCATCCCATTCCTTCTAAAAATCTTGGATAGAGTTGCCTATCTGCAAATCCAAGACTATCTAGAGACTAACCAACTACTAGGAATCCGTCAATCTGGCTTTAGACCTCAACATGGAACAGAAACGGACCTTGTTGACCATAAAAGTCAGATTTATCAACTCAAAGATAAAGGCAACACTGCCATCCTACTCCTCTTAGACCTCTCTGCAGCCTTCGACTTGGTTGACCATAACATTCTCTGCAACCACCTGTCATCTGCAGCACACTTCTCCTCTCAGCCGTCACATGGATACAATCCTTCCTTGCCAATAGAACTATGTGGGTCTTCTCTCCTGTAGCGGCAGCTGACCCATCCCCGTTACATGTGGAGTCCCCCAAGGCTCCTGTGTTTCACCTACTTTGTATAACATATAAACTGGAGATTCTGGTTGTCACCTACACTAACTATGCAGATTACACCCAGATACTCCTTACTCTATCAAGCAACTACAACTTTGATGTCGACCGGATCAACAAAGTCTTCACCATCATTCAGGCATGGATGGCCACACACGGTCTCTGCCTGAATGATGACAAGACTGAACTGCTCCTGGTTGGCTCCCCTAACAACCTGCTGAAACTTAGCCCAAAATGCAACAGCATTATCATCGATGGAAACACCATTCCCATTGTCAAAACACTTGGCTTCTACCTCGATGCCAACGCTAACTTCTCAAAACAAATTAATATGACTGCCTCAGCCACCGCCTACATAGGTAAGCTGATCAGAGCCTGTAGACCTTTTCTGTCCTCCAATAGCTGCCTCATACTAGCCAGAGCTCTTATACAATCCAAACTGGACTACTGTAACAGCCTATACCTAGGTTCTAACAAATCCATAATTAACAAACTGCAAGTCCTCCAAAATAATGCTCTACAGGCGGCATTAAACATCCCTAGGCGTGAGCATATCTCTACTATCAGAAAATCTTGCAAACGGCTCTCCATACAACAACACATTGACCAAAAAACTATTTACCTCACATACAAGGCCTTGAATAACTTATCCCCTCCCTATCTTACTAACAAATTCACCTGGAAATCTTCTGCCAGAATTACAAGGTCCTCTGATACCTTATTCCTGGAGGTGCCCAAATTCTCCCTAAAAAAAGCCGGCGGTATCAGCTTCCCAGTTCTAGCCTCCCAACTGTGGAATACTCTACCATTGGACATTAAATCCATCTCCACCTTTCTGTCATTCAGAAATCATGTCATTACATGGTTACTGAACAAAAAATAACTGTGCCTTGGCCCACTCATATCAACTCACATACTTACCGTCTGCTTTCACTATCTCCCACCTATGTGTCTCGACTATAATCGTCTGGTACATAAATGTGTATATATTATATAAACTGTATAAATTGTATATATCATGAAGAATGTGTAATCTGTATCTTGCAACCTCTTACCTTAGCGCCCCTTCACCCGTGGGTCTGGTGCACTAAATAAATAAAATATACAAACAAACAAACAAACAAATCAAGTCTTGAATTAAACACCATGAGCCCCCTTTTGATTTCTTGATAAGATGCATTGCGGTATTGCATGGTGACTCTGATGTCACTAAAATGCTTTGTTCCATCAAGGCTGATATAGGGCCTCATTACGAGTTGGGCAATTACCACAGCGGGATTACGGCCGGGGCTATTAGCACTACCGCCAACCCCCCGGCGCTATTAGCACCGGATAACAGGTTTGGCAGAATGGTAAGTCCCCATTTCCCATTCGGGAATTTCCCATTCGCCATTAGGCCCAATGGGGAAGGTTCTGCGATATTACCGCTGGTGGTGTTACTGCTGGCGGTAATTGCACCAAAAATCAGTCAAATCGGGGTGGATTTGCCCCCAGCTCAGAGCTGGTGTTAAATCCGCCATGCCTGTGATTTGGTGGACCCTTAAATGCAGCGATAATAGCGTTACCACCGCATTAAGAAGTGGCGTGGTAAAAACGGGGTCATTACCGGCATGGCGGAACGAACAGGTCCGTGCTCGTATGACACCGCTAATAGCGGGTGATTACGAGTGCGCGAGCGCGCGCGGATCCCAATGCCTGTAATGGCCATAGTGGCATGCCGTAAAAGGCCTTCCAAACCCGATAGCACCATCAGGGGACCCGCCGATACCGCCACCGCCTAGGAGGAACCCCTAAATACTGACCCGGTAATACCAACATGCTAATACCGGGTTCGTAATACCGGACCCGGAAATAACATCATCGCGTCGGAATGGGAATCCAGAGTCCATCGAGGGATTTGGGGAGATGGAGACGGGTGCAGCATTATCACCAGAAGGAGGTGAGTGACCCTGCAGATCCCTGTAGGGGAAACCATGTCGTAGCACAAGTGATGTGAAAGAGAGTCTAGGCTAGGCAATGTCCCAACACCCACATGAACACATCCAAGTCCAGATGGCAGGCCAAACCCTGCCAGACAGAAATGCATGCTGAGTGCCAATCCCATAACCAACACACAGCCAACACACATTGACCATGCCCATATAATACATCACACAAACCCCAAATCAACGGCATCCCACCTGCCATGCAGCAAATGCCAAAATGCCCCCTCAGACTACCCTGTGTGACACACCTGTAAGACATGAATGCATGATTAAATGAATAATGAACAGCACCATAGTATGCTTCTGGCATGTAACACCATCACTGATGCCCTGCACCTCTTCTACCCCCCCTAGGCACCGATGGAGAAGATGCCAGCCAAGACACCTCCGCAAGGGCATCCACGTCTCGCAGACAGAAAAGGGATACCGCCACCACCACCTCCGGGGCAGCGAAGCAGGCCACAACTTCAGCCAGTGTGCCTGACACAGCCGAGACACAGCTGACAACACCTACTGCCAGTGTGCCTGACACACTTGAGACCCAGCAGCCCACACCCACACCAGTGGAAGGGGAGTCCCTAGTAGCACTGGCTACCACTGAAGATGACTTCGATGAGAATGTGGACCAGGAGGGAGTAACGGAAGTGACATGTCCACCCACCCCAAGCCCTGTGTACACCCCCTGCCCCAAATTCAGCCCTCAATGACCTACAGCAGTGCTGATCCCTGCCTCTATGATTCAGACCTGAGCCCCTTCCTGGAGGACAGCACTGAAAATGCAGGCCCCGTGAGTGCACCACCCACCACTCCTGCTCCCACCAACATCTTTGAGTCATGTTTGGCGAGGGTGGAGGTCCGACAGGAGTCCATGTTGGAGCTCCTGCGGCAAAACATAGCAGATGGCGAGGACACCAGGCGGGAAATATCCACTGTCATAGCGGGGACCACTGCCGCTATCACCACCAACACAGCCGCAGTGAATGCATTGGCAGTGCAGATGAGGGCCTGTCTGGGGGCAATAACACAGGTACTAACATCAATCCTGCTCCAGATGCAGTGGCCACAACTTGCAGCAGGTGTGGAACGTGCCACTGACTCCTCATCAGCCACCACACCTGCTTCCTCAATCCCCACCAGCCCTTTGCGTCCTACCAGAAGGAGTGCAAGACACAACGACATGCTGCTCCCGAACATCAAAAAGTCCTGCAAGTAGTGTGGGCAGACAATGGGAGTGGGAAACATGGTTGGGGGTGAATGGGAGTATTTGGTGGAGTTGATTGGGGGGGTTTGGGAGTTCACTGGGGGGGTTTGGGAGTTCACTGGGGGGGTTTGGGAGTTCACTGGTGGTTTGGGATTTCACTGGGGGGGTTTTGGGGTGGGGGTTGTCGCAGTTTGATCCGATACACCTGAGAAAAAAACATAATGGCTGGACATTGTTGATTTGGTGTGTATCCATTTATTGTATGCCGGTGTTCAGTGCACAAATCCCAACATTCCCTGTGTGCATATCCACATGGACCCTGTGTGTCACTGACACATGTCTGTCAAAGTCCCTGTGGTTCAGAAGTATTTGTAAATCAGTGATTGGCATACTGCATGGCCATCCTGTGCATCACGTACTGGCAGAGGTGCTGTTTCACCTCCTTCTCCATCCTCATCATCCTCACCCGGTGCATGCATGTCAATGTCAGGTGGAAGTGGTACATTTCTCCGGACGCACATGTTGTGCAGCATGACACAGGCCATGGTGATCTATGCCACCTTCTCAGGCCTATAAAGAAGTGCTCCACCAGACCTGCTTAGGCAGCGGAACCACACCTTCAACAGGCCAAAGGTCTCCTCAATCACAACATGGGTATGGGTGTGGACCCAATTGTACTCCTCTTCATGGCTGTTCTGCGGGTTCCGCACAGGGGTAAGTAGCCGCGGCCTCAAGGGATATCCTCCATCACCTGCAAGCAAATACAAATAGGTGTGTGTCACTCTGAGCTGCCACCTTCAGGAATCACAGTCATGGCCACAGCTATTTGGTGTGGACATGCGCATGTCCCTGTACGTATGCACGAATGTCATCTAGATGCATACTATACTGCTATGAGGTGTGGTAGTCTGGATGGCGTTCAATAGATGATGCAGGGTGAAATGATGCATGCTGAGGGGGATGTACTGTGGTTGTACGACAATGTTTAGCCTCCCATTTATGCTGTGTATACTACACTGTGCATGGACACAGTAGCCGCATTGGCACAGTTGCAATCCTGTTTAGTGATGCATTGCTTGACATACACATGGTGGTCAGGTTGTGCGTCTTACATGTGGTCATTGATATGTGTTAATGGTCTGATGTGTACCAATTATGTGTCCTGTTGGGGTTGGGGGTTCAAGTCAGGTGTCATTAGTTCTGCGTGCATTCTCCACTCACCCCCCATTCCCACCCAGGTGGGGTCTGCATCCCCCCATTCCCACACAGGTGGTGTATGCATTCTCCCCCCATTCCCACCCAGGTGGGGTATGCATTCCCCCCATTCCCACCCAGGTGGGGTATGCATCGCAACACATCCCTACTCCAATGCACTGCCATGGCCCACTCACACAACTCACCAAGCAGCCAGGCACGTGGTCCAGCATGTCACTCCATGTGACGGGGTAGCGTGGAGTTACGCAGCACCATTGCATCATGTGTTGATCCGGGAAATCGGGTGCAGCAATGTGTGATAATCTTGCTGGAGTCACATACCATCTGCACATTGATGGAGTGGTATTGCTTGTGATTGCAGTACACCACCTCTACGACAACCAATTCGACATGGGTGCAGTCCAGGGCACTCACACAATTGGGCATGCCTGCCAGTGCATGGAAGCCTACTTTGGTGTCGGCTATCTCTTGGGCAGTCCGTGGTAGGGATATGTGTGTGTTAGCATGCTTCAGGAGGGCATCCAGCACTTGGGTCAGCATGCATGAAAATAGTGGTTGTGAAATGCCATGCAGCTGGCCCTCTGTGTGCTAGTAGGTGCCTGTGGCCAGGAAGTCGAGCACAGACACCACCTTTAGTAGTGGGGGATGGCGGATGGCAGTGCGTATTTCTATGAGGCTGGCAATGTCATTGCCTATCATGTTCACTATGGTGGTGATGGTGCCCCGGTCCAACCGGTACAGGGTGTGGATCTGCTCAGGGGTTAGATTGAATGGACTGGGTCTGATGCAAGGGATTGGCAGCTGCCTACGAGTGACTACTGGCTGCACTGGTGGTAATTGCTGGGCCTGTCTCACCCTCCTTCTCCTCCTCCGTCTCCTCTGTGCTGCCTGTTGTTGCTGCTGTTGTTGTAGTTGCTGTTGTTTCTGTAGTTGTAGCAGTATAGGCATGTCCTCCAGTGCCATGATTGCAACAGCTAGTGGTAGCATTTTGGTGTAGGAAGGGGTGTGATGTGTGGGTGTACTCCTTTTATACTGGGACAGACTCCATTGAGTCCACCTGTGGTGATTGTGTGCACCTGTGGCAGTTGGCTTGATTGCTGATTGCTGTTTGTGGGTGGTCCATGATGCCTGTATGGCTGGCATTGTGTAGCCCCTGATTACTGCCTTCGGGATGCCGGTATTTGCATGTCTGCGTGGGTTGTGATGTCCTCCTATTACCGGCATACCAGTATTTGCTCCCAGAAGGGGCGCGTGTACGCACACATGCCGGTATGAGGGGGCACGCTACAGGCGGTGTCGGTATTGGCGGGTTGTCGGGTCGGAATGCCCCAGACCCGTTAATGATGCTGCTATTACCATTCTGCCTTCCTTTTTTCATTACCTCCTTTCTCGTAATGAGGCCCATAGTCTTGAAAATACCTTCATCTGCCTCTCGAGACATAGGATACTGCCTTGCTCGAGGAAAAACATGCTCCTGGCTTCAGTTTAATCTTAACTTCTCCCACTCCCTTCAAAAGGCCTACTTCATAGGGGACCGTAGTCCATGAAGAAACTGCCACTTTCTCCATATCTTGATCACAAAATGCAGGGCGCTGCCGTACTATCATCATTTTCTGCGGGATCTCTCGTCTTTCTGTCCTGATCCAATAAGTAATGCTCATATCGAACACCACTTCGTCATCTGACAGGTCGTCTCTAAACATATCCTTGTCAATGATGTCAGTCAATCTATCCGCTTCTTCAAAAGCAATCACTGTTCTCCATGGCCTGCCTCGATCCCAACCTTAGAGCATGGCTAATTCTCCTCGCACTATGGCTGCCTGTAATTCCAAGGGAAAAACCTTTCCCCCCTCTTCATCCATAGGTATCTGTGGCCTGACATTTTTTTTATCAGGTATTCTCATAATCTTGGCCACTATACCGGGTAGCCACGTTAACAAAATGCATACCCCATAGTGAAAAACATCTGGCTCTAATGGCGTTCCTCGTAGAGCTATTTGCCCTATAAATGGCATGATAAATTTGCCCACGAATATATAATGTATTCCTGGCTTTGAACACACTATACCTTCATCAGTTAAAGAAATTGTCATATTTAACTTCATCATTAAATCCCTACCCAGTATATGGTGTCTGTCTTGAATACAACAATGGGGCAGACGTATCACACTCTCCTATTGAGACTGGCAATTTCTCAGTTCCTCTTGAGAGTTGGGCATCACTGATAGTACTGAACACATCAGTTCACCATGTGCGCTGTCCTATTGTGGGTACATACTTATTCCCATGCCTGTAAAAGGATTCCCTCCCATGACAGTGACACCCCCTACTCTAGGAGTCAATAATTGTCCCGTGTGTGTGCTCTGTTGTATCTGCATGGGTGCGTGCTGTGACTGCCCTTACAACAGATTTAATGGTGCATGCTGTGGTTGCAAAGCCTGTTGTGTTTGTAATACCTGTGCTTAATACACTGTCTGATCTTGGGCGAACCCGTCCCTGTTTTGTGGGCTATATGTTGGAGGATAAGCTATTCCCCACCCCTCTTGAGAAATTGCCATTTTGCACATACCCTTGACTCCCACAATTTTGCACGATTTGCCCTGTCATTCCACATGTCGAACATACAGGAGGGAATCTCCTAACCTGCCCTCCCTGCATACTTTGACTATCATTGTGCATATACTGAAACCCGCCTTGGTTTTTCTGAAAGCCTCCCTGATTATTCTGAAAGCCTCCTCTTCCGCTGAAGCCTCCTCTGCCTCTCAGCATACATCTGTTCCCTCATTGTTCTGACTGCCTTTGGGTATTTACCTGCAGCATACCTGTTACTTGCTGTGATCCTGGCCCTTCTCCGCTAGTCAGCATTGCCCCTTCTATAGCATATTTCGACAGCTTCTTTTGAACTAACTTAGCTTCTTTGCTTTTCCTAAATTCTTCTTTCTTTCAATTTTTGTCTTGCAACAATCGGCAGTGGTGCATGATGGTCAGCTGGATTACGGGCCATGGCTTTGCCTCCATACCAACCAGCTTCTTGAGCTGTCTCTGTACCTGGTCTGGCAACCCCTGACATAATATTTGATAAAATACGGATATAGATTTCCCCCACAGCTCTCGAGTTTCCAAATACCACGGTTCTTGAATATTCTCAATGTAAGCAAGCAGATCTTCATCTTCCTGCATCTTTGGTGCCATTATAGCTCCCATATCCGACATATCAGGATATTATACTCTAAGCACTTTACAGACTGCCACTCTACAATTATTAAACAACGCCCCATCATGCGCTGTGTTATGTTCTGTGTCACTTTCATATCCTGCTCTGATCCAAATGTTGTCAGCCCTTTCCCAAAAGATAGCTGCTAGAAGACCCTTAATGTCCCCTATAGCTAACATGTTTCCTCCTGTCCTTTTTTCTAATTCATAGATCCATTTCCCGGCACCCGAAATCAATCTCGGTAGCTTACACCTTAGATTATCCTTATCCATCTGGGGCCACGGAATATAATGTGGTTTGGCCCCTCTTTTTTCCAACAAGGGAACCTGGGAAATCCCAAAATTGCAATCATCTCCCATCGTCTGCCTGCTCATAGCATGG
Source organism: Ambystoma mexicanum (assembly GCF_040938575.1). Taxonomy (NCBI): domain Eukaryota; kingdom Metazoa; phylum Chordata; class Amphibia; order Caudata; family Ambystomatidae; genus Ambystoma; species Ambystoma mexicanum. Next base: position 1,346,772,182 of record NC_090929.1, read on the forward strand.
ACAATGATTTCTGATCGCCTTCTTCCTGGTAATGACCTCAGTCTGCTCACTAAGAGGTTGCCTTTTAAGTCACTTTGGCTGTGTCATAGGCTCTGGTGTCCGTTCTTTAAATAGGTCCAAATCTCTCCACCTCAATTCCTTTACTGTCTGAAAACACCCCTCAGGACCACACACACCACCCTCCTCTCAGCAGAAGGTTTCTCTTTCTTCATCTGATATATCTTGTCCCTTACTCTTATGACTATCCTCCTTCTCATCTCTATTTTGTGTTAGCCTGTCCAGAGACAGGGCTCTATGCTCGAGGCTGAACAGGCCTCCTTCCTTACCTTGCGATTGGGCAATTTCAGATCGATCATTCTTACCTCTATTTCTCAACTCACCTTTTGCCCTCATCTCTTGATAGGCTTTTTTGATATCCCCTCTAGATTTACTCTAGATGGTCCTGGCATAGGTTCTCGTGATGGGAGTAACTCCTCTTTGTCCTCCCATGCCACTACTGGATTTGGTTCCATTAGCTGTCTTTCAATGCAATCAATGTCGCGTTTCCTCTGCCTTCTCTTTTGTTCCATTTCCTCATCAAATTCCCTTTGTTTCTTTGCTTCCTCCCGAATCCTTTCCTCTTCTGGCCTTTTTGCTTCCCTTCTTTCATTTGCCCTCGGCACCTCCTCATCTCTGCGTTTTTGTATTATTTTATGTCTTAATTTCTGTTCTTCCTCTTCTTGTTTCCTTTTTTCTAGCCTATCTGGTTCTTCGATTGCTCTTTGCCTGATGTCATATTTTCTTTGCTCTTCCGCCCTTTCCTCTTTCCTTAAATGCTCTTCCTGATGCAATTGCTCTCGTCTTTGTCTACTCTTTCATTTAGCTTCATCTTCCTTCAATCGTTTCTCTCTTTCTCTGTCCTTTTCATCTTGCTCATCTTGATCTTTCCCTTGCCGTACTTCCTCGGTGCTCTTTCCATCAAGTTTGAGCAATATCTGACTGCCCATCTATTCATTCTGTATGAGCGCTATCTCGTCAGCTTTATCCTTTTCCCCTTTCCATCTCTTAATTTCTTGTTCTATATCCAGAGACATACTCAGTCGTTCACGTATCTCTTTGTCCTGTAAGACTTTAGAGATCACATCCCTTTCTGGAATTCTTTCTGGACCTTCGTCTTTGTTTGTTTGTTTGTTTGTTTTAATATTTATAATGCACGCCAGACCCAAGGGTATTAGGGCACAGAAGGCAAAAGAGGGTTGTTCAGCTTAGGTTACATTGCTGTAGGGTAATATACAATATATACATAGAAATGTGTTAAGGGTTGTTCAACTTTGGTTACATTGCTGATAGCATACAATAGCATGCAATAAGTAAAATTAAGGAAAATTACAACAAAAGAGCAAATATATACAGTGTATACAGGAGGGGCATGCAGAGCAATCTAAGAATAGTGAGGGGTCAGATGTCATTTTCCTTGATCCAGTTAATGAGGTTGGACCTGAAGCAAAGGTAAGGTTGTTCTTCTCTAAGGAGGGGGGAGCGAGTTCCAGTATTGGGCAGCTTTGACCGGAAAACTGCTACCACCAGACTTGATCCGGTTAAATCTAGGCACTAGTAGGAGGTTGGCATTGGCTGTTCTTGAGGGATGATTGGTTGATTGTCTGGAGAATGAGGCAGTGAGGTATTGTGGGGCAGCAAGGTGAAGGCATTTGTGTGTCAGGGAAGCTGTTTTGAGAGAATTTTATCTTTTGTAGAGAGCGAGTTGTTAGCTCTCTGATGTTGGATATGTGGGATTTCTTAGGGATGCTTAAGGCTGCTCTCAGGGCATTATTTTGAAGAATCTGGATCTTATTGGTAATATATTTATTACTCCCCATATATAAAGCATTACAATAATCCAGTTTGGATAAGACAAGGGCCCTTGCTATGGTGATGCAATTTTTAGGTGTGAGGAAAGGCTTAGCTGCTCTAATTAGCTTGCAGGTGTAAGCTGTAGCTGAGGTCATGGAATTAACTTGTATTTTGAAATTTAAAGTAGAGTCTAGATAAAATCCAAGGGTCTTTACTTCCTTGGCTACTGTGATGACAATATTGTCTATTTTGAAGTTCGAGAAGATCTTGCCTAGTTTGAGGAGGTTGGCTGGGGCGCCGAGAATGAGGTGTTCCGTTTTGTCATCATTCAGGCATAGACCATGGGAAGCCATCCATGCCTGCATGATGAGGTACACTCTATTCACAAAGGACAAATCCTTGTTATAATCTCACGTCAACGGGATGAGGATCTGTGTATCATCCACATAGTTAGTGTAGGTGATACCCAGGCCATCTAGATCATCAGAAAGGGACTTTGTGAAGATGCTGTACAGAGTAGGAGAAACGCAGGAGCCCTGGGGCACACCGCAAGTGATGGGTATGGGGTCAGCGGCTGCTATTGGTAAAAATATCCGCATTGTTCTGTTATCAAGGAAGGATTGAATCCATCCTATGGCTTCTTGTGAGAAGTGGACGGCAGAGTCTAGGTGGTTACAAAGAGTCTTATGGTCGACCAAGTCGAAAGCTGCCGAGAGATCAAGTAGCAATAGTAATGCTGTCTTACCATTATCTCTCAAGGCGTCTATCTGTGCTTTCATGTCAAGTGCAGTTTCCATTCCATGTTGTGGTCTAAAACCTGACTGGCCACTCCTATGAGATGGTTACAGTCAAGATAATGTTGGATCTGGAGATACGCCATCTTGTCTAAAAGTTTGAGCAGGAATGGAACTGTGGTGATGGGGCGGTAATTGGTGGGCATGGAAGGGTCAAGTGTTTGTTTTTTGAGGAGGGGGAGGAACCATGACTGTTTCAGATTTTGGGGAATAGTACTAGTGGAGCATGAGGCATTTATGAGTTTGGTGATAAATGGGGAGAGGTCGCATGCAGCATCTTTTATGATTTGTGCTGACCACGGGTCGCCCTGGCAGTTGGAGGGTTTGAGGGTAAGGATGACTTTTTCAACTTCAACGATGGAGACCTTCTTGAAATGGAATTGGGGTTTGGGTATAGTGTGGGAGGAGGTGGGCGGGGTGGCCAAGGGTGGTGGTGTGGAGGTAGTATTGGGATTAGGTACGCGAAGGATGGTTTCTTTTTTATTATTGATCTTGGCTTGGAGAGTCGAGATTTTGCTAGATAGAGCGTTCTGAATACTAGTGCACCAGTTTTTGTCTTTAAGGCAGGTATCAGGGGCTTGGATAGGAGTTTCTATCTCTTTGAGGAAACCACCCCCACCCCCCAGCCACCAGGGGCAGCCTCCACCAGGCCCCCACTCATGTCTCCCACCACCCCCACCCTCCAGCACTGTGGGGCACCTGCCAGCAGGCCCCCACCCATGTCACCCACCACCCCCACCCCCCAGCAGTGCAGGGGCATCCTCCACCAGGGCCCCACCCATGTCTCCCACCACCCCCACCCCCCAGCAGTGCAGGGGCAGCCTCCACCAGGCCCCCACTCATGTCTCCCACCACCCCCACCCCCCAGCCACCAGGGGCAGCCTCCACCAGGCCCCCACTCATGCCCGACTCATGTCTCCCACCACCCCCACCCCCCAGCACTGTGGGGCACCTGCCAGCAGGCCCCCACCCATGTCACCCACCACCCCCACCCCCCAGCCACCAGGGGCACCCACCACCAGGCCCCCACCCATGTCTCCTACCACCCCCACCCCCCAGCAGTGCAGGGGCAGCCTCCACCAGGCCCCCACCCATGTCACCCACCACCCCCACCCCCCAGCAGTGCAGGGGCAGCCTCCACCAGGCCCACACTCATGTCCCCTATCACCCCCACCCCCCCCCGCCACCAGGGGCACCCTCCACCAGGCCCCCACTCATGTCTCCCAGCGTGCTACGTGTATTTCAGGGGTGCGCGGGAAGTTCCACTCGCGAATAGCCTGGGCGCATGCATTTCAGGGGTGCGCGGGAAGTTTTACACGCGATTTCAGCAGGGTACGTGTATTTCAGGGGTGCGCGGGAATTCTCACACGCGATTTGGCTTGGTACGTGTATTACAGGGGTGCGTGGGAAGTTACACACGCGATTAGGCTGGGTGGGTCCTCACAGGTGTTCCCTGTACACCCTCCACGGCCCCTGCAGGCAGCCCACAAAACAGGGGACTACCCTGCACACCTGCTCATGTCCCCCTGCACCCCCACCCCCCAGCAGTGCAGGGGCAGCCTCCACCAGGCCCCCACCCATGTCTCCCAACACCCCCACCCCCCAGCAGTGCAGGGGCAGCCTCCACCAGGCCCCCACCCATGTATACCCCCAACACCCCCACCCCCCAGCAGTGCAGGGGCATCCTCCACCAGGCCCCCACCCATGTCTCCCACCACCCCCACCCCCCAGCAGTGCAGGGGCAGCCTCCAACAGGCCCCCACTCATGTCTCCCACCACCCCCCACCCCCCAGCCACCAGGGGCAGCCTCCACCAGGCCCCCACCCATGTCTCCAACTTCTTGAAATGGAATTGGGGTTTGGGTATAGTGTGGGAGGAGGTGGGCGGGGTGGCCAAGGGTGGTGGTGTGGAGGTAGTATTGGGATTAGGTACGCGAAGGATGGTTTCTTTTTTATTATTGATCTTGGCTTGGAGAGTCGAGATTTTGCTAGATAGAGCGTTCTGAATACTAGTGCACCAGTTTTTGTCTTTAAGGCAGGTATCAGGGGCTTGGATAGGAGTTTCTATCTCTTTGAGGATAGTGAACAGTTCCTTGGTATTGGAGTTGGCTTGAGTGATGCGCTGGTTGTATGATTCTTGTTTGGCCAAGATAATCTCTTTTTTGTAGAGGGAGGCCAGTTTGCTAAGGTTGTTTTTATTGGTGTCAGAGCGCTCTAATCTCCAGATTTTCTCATATTTACATTTCTCCTGTCTGATAGCTTTCAGGTGGGGAGAAAACCATGTATTCACATTCGTCACTACTATAAGCAGGCGGCTCATGCATCAGATTACTGTATCCTGTTGCTGCTTTAAGCTCCCTTAATGGACACACTCCCTCATCTTTCGTACTATCGCCATTTACTTCAGGTGCAGTAACTGGAGCAGAAGGCTAGACACCCCCCTATTTACATAGGTTAAGCATCCAGTCTTCAGGAGGAGGGTCTTCCCTTTCCTCTTGATATATTTTCCAAAGCTCCAAACTAGGTCATCTTTTTTCTAACTTCTTTCCTGTGTACGCTGCGTGCAGGTATGTGGTCATGTGTTGCAAAACTGCTTTCGACAGTGATCACCCTTGTGGATATGGCATGAATATTCTATCTGTCATGCCCTTAACCCATTCTACACTATATTGCTTAAGCTTGGGTACGTGTTTTGGGAACTGTTTGTACAGGTGCAAGAGCGGAGTAACATCCTCCATCATGACTAGTCAGACTTGACTGTCAATACTTACCGTTGTTTTTCACAGAAAATACTTTTCAGAAAAATAACACAATATGAGTGTGCACCAATCGTCGCAGCTTAAAACCTTTTTGTCTCACTTTACTTCAGTCTACCTTTGCAATCAATACTTTTAACAACTAAATAAACAAATAAATAATCTACCCTCAGCCTTTTGCCACAATCTATTGGTTGTCGCTGTTCTACATGTTCATCACATCATTAACACAAATAATACATACAATATACAGAAAAACAAACTGGCCGGCCCACATATACTTCTGCCAACGCTCCTTGTAGCTACTCTCACCCCTAGATCGGAGTGTAAGTTGTTCTCTTTAACAGATCTATCTGTTCGCAGCCTAAATATCCACTTGGATTCTAAAACAACTTCTTCTACATGTCCCTGGGTGTAGGATTCTGGGCTTATCCTATGGATCGCTCCTCGTCCAAATATCTTCACTTGACGTTCCTCGTCATCAACTCAAATACCCTACCAAGCCTCTGTTACTTTCTCTGCATTATCACTTTCCCCATTCAATACACAATGAATTTTTACACCTCTCTCAATTTACTCAACATTCGCTGTTCAGCTCATGACCCTCAGGATCGTCTCCTCCTCAACCAGCCACCTTAGCCTTCAGTCCGCTCAGCTCCCTGCAAAAACCGGGAGGGTAATCCGTGAAAGAGGGACCTGTCCCACCTGCTTAGTTTGTCTTGCAAGATCTTGGTTCTCGGCCGGTAGCCACAGGAAGCCTTGCGGGACTCCAGCTAATTGGCGGAGGACATCCAATATTTCTGAGACCCTTAAAAGCCTATCGGGGCCAAGGATTCTGAACCATCCTACCTCTGCTACCATGTGAATCCATAGACCTAGGGCCCTTTAGGAAGAGGTAGCATTACTTAGAGATAGATGGGGATGCAGAATTTACTCAAACCTCAATAATCAAAACTGACTCAGGAAGTCAGCATAACTTGGTCTGTTTTATTTGCAATTGTTTAAAACAGGGAGTTACAACATACATTAACGGACGTTCACTTGATTTCTCTCAGCGCATATTATAAACATTACAACTTTTATAGTAAACATTCATCATAAGTGGCGTCACACTACTTGGGAAACTACAAAAACCTACTTGGGGATGTGATAGGCTTACAGGGAACATCTAAGTATATGTTCCATACTGACAGGGGTTGAGACTGGGTTTCTGCTATCAGGTGGGCAACTAAGCCCATCCCAAGTGCAAGTCATCTTCCGTGTCACTGTAATACTCGACACTTCATTGGTTATACAAACTATAGGGATCTTTGATATGTGGCCCTTTACAATTGGTTTGACACCCTTGTGCCCTTCTGGAATATTCCACATGCTAGCAGCACACAGGCTACCATACTAGGTGCAGGGAGGGTAGCTGTGATCATGCCTCCCCACCCAATTAGGCCAACATCCATCATCACTTTTGCAGTCTGCCAGTCAATTAAGGCTTTGAATTTGGCCTTGCAGAAACTATCTGTGCCTGGGAATAAAAGGGAGTATCTTCTTGGTTTCAGTGTAGCTCGACCCAATGTCTATTTTGATCTGACCATGTTACTTGGAAACTGCATTTTCAAGCTCTTTGCAGCATTTAATATTATTAAATGATGAACTTTTGACGCCTTCAGTGTTTTTCCATTTCTTCTCAAACAGAAGGTTATTTCCTTCTCACATTCATGTAACTTCTGGATGGACAACCAGGCTCATGGTGGCCTCAACTTCTTGGTGCTAGCCAAGCCAAGCCTTTCTTGTATTTCTCTATCGTCTTAAGTTATTTTCCTACTGCGCCACACTGAAAAACCCTTTCCAATCACTGGGTTTCAAGCCTTGCTTAAAGTGCATCATGGAATATTCAGGTTCAATACATGCCTATGTATTATACATTGGTGCATCGCTGCAACTGTTCACTACATAGGCTTAAGATCACTTTGTCTACTTGCGTTTCTGTGTCTGTACAAGTGTAAACTAATTTAGCATTGAGCTCAGCGTTACTATAGCATGAGTATCTTCATCTCAAGCCCACCGTCTCTTCAGATCTTAGATAATGTCTGCGTTCTTTTACCTTGTGTATCTTTTCTGGGTCTGTCATTTGTGCTCCGCATTATGTCACCAGTCTTCTTTTTCACTTGTTTTCATTCTTCCTACAGGACTTTGTCTAGAAGACCATCATATCTTCCATGAATGCATATAGGGTTTTCTCAATGGATATTTTGTTTCTGATAATGATTAATAACGTTAATAATATTAAATAGCCATGCACATTAAACCAAAAAAGTTGCCAAAAGAAATACTGTTCTGACAAGCCAGAGACATGTAGGACTCTACTTATTTGAAACAAAAGATACATGTATTGACACCCTGGCTCTCTTGTAGCCTTACACACGGCCTCTTTTCTGCAATGTACCAATCTTGCACCCTTCAGTCAATAAATATTGTGCTGCAAAAATGCTGCCATAAATAAAGGTTTGTGCAGCAAAATTTGCCATTTCATGCTGCAAAATCCTGGAAGGTCTGTTTAGAAGCTCATGCATTCTTGTTGGTAGTTTACATCTTTCCACATTCTGAAGTGGTGGTGTACCATTATGTGTTTACGTAATGATGTTTGCATATTTATTGAATTTGTATGGGCATTGTTAGACGGGTGGTGACCACTTTGCGCAGTTGGTGGTTTCAGAGGTTATTGAGGATAGTTTTGAACCCTCATACTTAGTAGTTTTTATTTTTCGTATCATGTAGGAAACAATGCTAGTGTGATTTTTGTACAGGTATTGTTTCTTTGAGTGTAATCATTGGGTTAATTGGGGAAAACATTGTAGAACAGACACATAGATGTCTTTGTTGGAAAGTTACTATATTCTAAGTTGTTCTAGTTCCACAGTATAGAAGGTCATTATTTTTAAGTGCAATTATGTAGGAACAGGTGGGTGTTGGGGAATAGGGTGTTCTAATGTTGTACATCGATGAGTACATTTAGGCTTCAAGAATATTAAGTAGGCATTTGCAAGATTTGCTGGTAATCTCTGCTTTGGAGTAATGCAGTCCAACCATGACCATTGCTTTCTAAGGAATGCAGCATAGTGGCCTGCACTGGTTGTGTCGCCTGTGTGTAGATTATGGCTACTGTTGTGAAGGTTTTCTTGTCAAGTGATACCTGACTGTGTGTGAAGGTAGTAAGTTTGCATTTTTTCTTTTTTGGTTCCATCTGCATTGTATTTTAAAAGCATTAATATTACATGTTTACTATGTGATTGTATATGTAACGTCAAACGATTATCAGAATTGCAAGAAGTACATAATATGCTATGGTTTGCATTTTGTACCAGTTGCTGGAATGGAATCAAATCACAGTTAGGTATTGATACATAGACAAAGCACTCGTTAGGGACTTGTTCAGGGATGACATGGTGGCAGAATGCATGTATGTTTCCACATGTAGGAAATCTGAAAGATTTCATTCATGGGTATGTTTTTGCTTTTCCATTATTTGTAGTAAGTACATTAGACATTCCTGTGGATCTTCTTGTTTGTTTAACAGGAATTTCACTATTCCAGCACAGTAGTCCAATTCCTGCCTTTTTCCTGAGACACTGTAAGTGTTGTCAGGATTATTTGCTGCATTTATGTGAAGGATTAACATTTGTAAACACAACTGGTCAGAGCCATTTAAATAAATGTTTTCAACAATTGATGGCATTTGGAATAGAACATTCATTGCTACATTTGGATAGCAATTTACAGCAGTTGTATTGGAAGATTTGAATGAACTAGGCAGTTTTGTGTCTGAGTACTTTGATGGAAGTGTGTATGGTTTCTTTGAAGAGGTATTTCTCTTTGTGTGTGGAGTTGGGTATGTGTTGTCCTTTGGAGTCATTTCCTCTGTGATTTTGATAGTTGATGCAGTATGAACTGATTTTAATTTCTTTGGTGGTACTGTTTAGAGATCATTTAGAACTTCTGATTGAATGAGTTTTCTTTTAAAATCTTTCAGGGTAATTCATAGAATTTCGCAGAAAAGTGTCGCAAGCGGCTGGCGCAGAGTGTCCGCGTGCGATTGTGTGCGCCAGGCATGTGCGCTAAAACCGATTTCCGCGCACAGCGTATTCATGGATTCCATGCTCCCAAACCAGCCGTGGCGCAGAGAATCGCAGCGACCCTGCAGCAGCGCCAGTAACGCCCCCAAGAACGCTCTCGCGCAAGGAAAAGCCATCAACATCGCTAAATCATCGCAAAGGGCTGCGCTAACCCTGGACCAGTTTACAGGGCTGCCAAACAAGGAACGCAAAGCGGGCAACCTTCATATCAGGAGTACGCGGGAAGTTTTACACGCGATTAGCCAGGGTACGTGTATTACAGGGGTACGCGGGAAGTTCAACACGCGATAGTCCAGGGAACGTGTATTACAGGGGTACGCGGGAAGTTCAACACGCGATTGTCCAGGGAACGTGTATTACAGGGGTACGCGGGAAGTCTTACATGCGATTAGCCAGGGCACGTGTAATACAGGGGTACGCGGGAATTATCACACGCGATTTGGCAGGGTACGTGAATTACAGGGGTGCGTGGGAATTATCACACGCCATTTTGCTGGGTACGTGTATTACAGGGGTGCGTGGGAATTATCACACGCGATTAGGCTGGGTGGGTCCTCACAGGTGTTCCCTGTACACCCTCCATGGCCCCTGCAGGCAGCCCACAAAACAGGGGACTACCCTGCACACCTGCTCATGTCCCCCTGCACCCCCACCCCCCAGCCACCAGGGGCACCCACCACCAGGCCCCCACCCATGTCTCCTACCACCCCCACCCCCCAGCAGTGCAGGGGCAGCCTCCACCAGGCCCCCACTCATGTCTCCCACCACCCCCACCCCCCAGCCACCAGGGGCAGCCTCCACCAGGCCCCCACCCATGTCTCCCACCACCCCCACCCCCCAGCACTGTGGGGCACCTGCCAGCAGGCCCCCACCCATGTCACCCACCACCCCCACCCCCCAGCAGTGCAGGGGCATCCTCCACCAGGCCCCCACCCATGTCTCCCACCACCCCCACCCCCCAGCAGTGCAGGGGCAGCCTCCACCAGGCCCCCACTCATGTCTCCCACCACCCCCACTCCCCAGCCACCAGGGGCAGCCTCCACCAGGCCCCCACTCATGCCCGACTCATGTCTCCCACCACCCCCACCCCCCAGCACTGTGGGGCACCTGCCAGCAGGCCCCCACCCATGTCACCCACCACCCCCACCCCCCAGCCACCAGGGGCACCCACCACCAGGCCCCCACCCATGTCTCCTACCACCCCCACCCCCCAGCAGTGCAGGGGCAGCCTCCACCAGGCCCCCACCCATGTCACCCACCACCCCCACCCCCCAGCAGTGCAGGGGCAGCCTCCACCAGTTCTACACTCATGTCCCCTATCACCCCCACCCCCCCCGCCACCAGGGGCACCCTCCACCAGGCCCCCACTCATGTCTCCCAGCGTGCTACGTGTATTTCAGGGGTGCGCGGGAAGTTCCACTCGCGAATAGCCTGGGCGCGTGTATTTCAGGGGTGCGCGGGAAGTTACACACGCGATTAGGCTGGGTGGGTCCTCACAGGTGTTCCCTGTACACCCTCCACGGCCCCTGCAGGCAGCCCACAAAACAGGGGACTACCCTGCACACCTGCTCATGTCCCCCTGCACCCCCCCCCCCTCAGCAGTGCAGAGGCAGCCTCCACCAGGCCCCCACCCATGTCTCCCAACACCCCCACCCCCCAGCAGTGCAAGGGCAGCCTCCACCAGGCCCCCACCCATGTATTCCCCCAACACCCCCACCCCCCAGCAGTGCAGGGGCATCCTCCACCAGGCCCCCACCCATGTCTCCCACCACCCCCACCCCCCAGCAGTGCAGGGGCAGCCTCCACCAGGCCCCCACTCATGTCTCCCACCACCCCCCACCCCCCAGCCACCAGGGGCAGCCTCCACCAGGCCCCCACCCATGTCTCCCACCACCCCCACCCCCCAGCACTGTGGGGCACCTGCCAGCAGGCCCCCACCCATGTCACCCACAACCCCCACCCCCCAGCAGTGCAGGGGCAGCCTCCACCAGGCCCCCACTCATGTCTCCCACCACCCCCACCCCCCAGCCACCAGGGGCACCCTCCACCAGGCCCCCACTCATGCCCGACTCATGTCTCCCACCACCCCCACCCCCCAGCAGTGCAGGGGCATCCTCCACCAGGCCCCCACCCATGTCTCCCACCACCCCCAACCCCCCAGCAGTGCAGGGGCAGCCTCCACCAGGCCCCCACCCATGTCTCCCACCACCCCCACGCACTGTGGGGCACCTTCCAGCAGGCCCCAACCCATGTCACCCACCACCCCCACCCCCAGCAGTGCAGGGGCATCCTCCACCAGGCCCCCACCCATGTCTCCCACCACCCCCACCCCCCAGCAGAGCAGGGGCATCCTCCACCAGGCCCCCACCCATGTCTCCCACCACCCCCACCCCCCAGCACTGTGGGGCACCTGCCAGCAAGCCCCAACCCATGTCACCCACCACCCCCACCCCCCAGCAGTGCAGGGGCATCCTCCACCAGGCCCACACTCATGTCCCCTATCACCCCCACCCCCCCGCCACCAGGGGCACCCTCCACCAGGCCCCCACTCATGTCTCCCAGCGTGCTACGTGTATTTCAGGGGTGCGCGGGAAGTTCCACTCGCGAATAGCCTGGGCGCGTGTATTTCAGGGGTGCGCGGGAAGTTCCACACGCGAATAGCCTGGGCGCATGCATTTCAGGGGTGCGCGGGAAGTTTTACACGCGATTTCAGCAGGGTACGTGTATTTCAGGGGTGCGCGGGAATTCTCACACGCGATTTGGCTTGGTACGTGTATTACAGGGGTGCGTGGGAAGTTACACACGCGATTAGGCTGGGTGGGTCCTCACAGGTGTTCCCTGTACACCCTCCACGGCCCCTGCAGGCAGCCCACAAAACAGGGGACTACCCTGCACACCTGCTCATGTCCCCCTGCACCCCCACCCCCCAGCAGTGCAGGGGCAGCCTCCACCAGGCCCCCACCCATGTCTCCCACCACCCCCACCCCCCAGCAGTGCAGGGGCAGCCTCCACCAGGCCCCCACCCATGTCTCCCACCACCCCCACCCCCCAGCAGTGCAGGGGCATCCTCCACCAGGCCCCCACCCATGTCTCCCACCACCCCCACCCCCCAGCAGTGCAGGGGCAGCCTCCACCAGGCCCCCACTCATGTCTCCCACCACCCCCACCCCCCAGCCACCAGGGGCAGCCTCCACCAGGCCCCCACCCATGTCTCCCACCACCCCCACCCCCCAGCACTGTGGGGCACCTGCCAGCAGGCCCCCACCCATGTCACCCACCACCCCCACCCCCTAGCAGTGCAGGGGCAGCCTCCACCAGGCCCCCACTCATGTCTCCCACCACCCCCACCCCCCAGCCACCAGGGGGAACCCTCCACCAGGCCCCCACTCATGCCCGACTCATGTCTCCCACCACCCCCACCCCCCAGCAGTGCAGGGGCATCCTCCACCAGGCCCCCACCCATGTCACCCACCACCCCCACCCCCCAGCAGTGCAGGGGCATCCTCCACCAGGCCCCCACCCATGTCTCCCACCACCCCCACCCCCCAGCAGTGCAGGGGCAGCCTCCACCAGGCCCCCACTCATGTCTCCCACCACCCCACCCCCCAGCCACCAGGGGCAGCCTCCACCAGGCCCCCACCCATGTCTCCCACCACCCCCACCCCCCAGCACTGTGGGGCACCTGCCAGCAGGCCCCCACCCATGTCACCCACCACCCCCACCCCCCAGCAGTGCAGGGGCAGCCTCCACCAGGCCCCCACTCATGTCTCCCACCACCCCCACCCCCCAGCCACCAGGGGCACCCTCCACCAGGCCCCCACTCATGCCCGACTCATGTCTCCCACCACCCCCACCCCCCAGCAGTGCAGGGGCAGCCTCCACCAGGCCCCCACTCATGACTCCCACCACCCCCACACCCCAGCCACCAGGGGCACCCTCCACCAGGCCCCCACTCATGCCCGACTCATGTCTCCCACCACCCCCACCCCCCAGCAGTGCAGGGGCATCCTCCACCAGGCCCCCACCCATGTCACCCACCACCCCCACCCCCCAGCAGTGCAGGGGCATCCTCCACCAGGCCCCCACCCATGTCTCCCACCACCCCCACCCCCCAGCAGTGCAGGGGCAGCCTCCACCAGGCCCCCACTCATGTCTCCCACCGCCCCCACCCCCCAGCCACCAGGGGCAGCCTCCACCAGGCCCCCACCCATGTCTCCCACCACCCCCACCCCCCAGCACTGTGGGGCACCTGCCAGCAGGCCCCCACCCATGTCACCCACCACCCCCACCCCCCAGCAGTGCAGGGGCAGCCTCCACCAGGCCCCCACTCATGTCTCCCACCACCCCCACCCCCCAGCCACCAGGGGCACCCTCCACCAGGCCCCCACTCATGCCCGACTCATGTCTCCCACCACCCCCACCCCCCAGCAGTGCAGGGGCATCCTCCACCAGGCCCCCACCCATGTCTCCCACCACCCCCACCCCCCAGCACTGTGGGGCACCTGCCAGCAGGCCCCCACCCATGTCACCCACCACCCCCACCCCCCAGCAGTGCAGGGGCATCCTCCACCAGGCCCCCACCCATGTCACCCACCACCCCCTCCCCCAGCAGTGCAGGGGCATCCTCCAACAGGCCCCCACCCATGTCTCCCACCACCCCCACCCCCCAGCAGTGCAGGGGCAGCCTCCACCAGGCCCCCACTCATGTCTCCCACCACCCCCACCCCCCAGCCACCAGGGGCAGCCTCCACCAGGCCCCCCCCATGTCTCCCACCACCCCCACCCCCCAGCAATGTGGGGCACCTGCCAGCAGGCCCCCACCCATGTCACCCACCACCCCCACCCCTCAGCAGTGCAGGGGCAGCAGGCAGTCAGGCAGCAGCGGGTGGGAGCGTGCTCGGGGCTCTGGGGGGCAGTAGTTCGGCCTTCCGGGCAGGAGCGTGGTATTCCGTGTGCGTACGTGTTGCCAGCTTGGTACGGAGTGATTTGGCACGTGAAAATCCTGCACGTCAGCGTGAAAACTGAGGAAAGGCCCTCAGCGCGTAAGCGCGTCTGTGACATGACCCGCACAGGTGTTTCCCACACAGCACGTGATGACAGAGCACACGTGGAAAGACTGCACATCAGAGTGTAATCGCGTGTGATTGGTGGAAATGGCCCTACACGCAGAAGTGACAAAGCGTGTGATTGGTGGAAATGGCCCTACACGCAGAAGTGACAAAGCGTGTAATTGGTGGAAATGGCCCTACACGCAGAAGTGACAAAGCATGTAATTGGTGGAAATGGCCCTAGCGCGTACACGCCGCGTAAGTGACGCTGGACGTGTGGGCCTGTATAAAAGGTACGTGTAGAACACGTTTTCCTTGTACGTGCTTTTCGTGGAGAGCGAGTGGGTGAATTCTGTACTTCTTGTCGTTTCACACGCGATTTACTTCACAGCGTTTCAAGTTCGTATTCCCTGTTACCTCTGACAGCTTTTTCTCTTTTTTCTCTTTTACTGGTTTACCTGGGCCTGTTCCCTCAAACAGTGTTCCCTTCTACTGTTGTCCTGTCTCCTCAGACAGCGTACAAATCTTCTTTTGGCGGGGGTGTTGCCAACCAAACGTGCTCCTTTTACACGCTCGTTTACCAGGCAGACGGTGAGTCACGCACGTATCTAACATCTGTGCTTGCCCCGTGTGTAGCCTACCCCTTCAGAGGTCATTCTAGGCTGCGTGTGACACGCATACGTTCATTCTTGTGTTACTGGGTGCCACAGCGTAGTGCAGGTTTTTCTTTCTGCACACGTGGTCTAGGAGGGGTTGCGTGCACGTCATCTCCCTTTTTTGGGCCTCCTGTGCGTTGCGTGACCCGTCATCTTTCCCCAGGGGTTACATTCAGCCTTGCTAGAGCACTAGGGTACAATTACCATCTGGTACCCAACCCCTTTGACCCCCAATTGCCCAGGACAATAGTCTACATCCACTCCCATACGCACATTAACATCAGTGCCATGGCTGGGAGGCGAGGATTCCGTAAGGGTGGCAAAGGTGGAAGAGCCACAAGTGGTGGCCGTGGTGGATCCGGTAGGGGACGTGGTGTAACTTGCAGGGTGAGCCTGTCCCCCCATGTGTGGAGGACCAGTCACGGGCACCCATAATCCCCCCCCCTCCCGTTGAGGCTGATGTGGCTGACACCATCCATGCTCAGCCCTTGTTGGACCAGCCCATTGTGGCACCAGACCTGGCTGACTCCATGGCTGACTTCCAGGTCAGCAGGGCTACGACACGTGCGCTGGTGCACGTTGATGCCATCATGCCACGTGGATCTGGGGCAGCAAGGTCATCTGCTGCACCAAGCAGGGCTCCATCCACCCCAGCCCTCACACACCCAGCCAGGACAGTGTCGGTCCTAGTCCATGCTGCTGACATTCCCCCTGACACCATCACACTAGAGCCAATGCCTGCACCAACTCCCATGCTGAGTGTGCAATCCCACACTCCTGATACAGAGTCCACCAGGGCTCCTGCCCCTAGTGTCCAGAGCGGTGCAGGATACTCAGGATCACCACCACCTTCCAAGCGGAAGAGGAAGAGTGCTCGTCCGGCACAGGCTGATGCCCCAGACACGGCTACACAGTCCGGCCCGTCCAGGAAGCCCAGCTTCACGGATGACGAACTGAATGCACTTGTCGAGTATGTGTCCGGACATGACAACGAGATGGTCATTGTTGCAGGATCCAAGACCACACCTGCACAACGCCAGGCACACTGGCAGACCGTTGCGGACATCGTAAGTGCCCTTGGAATCGTGAGGCGCACAGCCAATGATTGCTATAAGCGCTGGAATGACCTAAAGCGCAGGGCAAAGAGTAAGCTGGCCTCAAGTCATGCCGCAACTCTAGTGACTGGAGGTGGGTCTCCAGTAGTAGACATGGAACTCACTCCACATGAGTCAGTCGCTGGGACCTACGTCACGGAGGAACAGATCCAAGGCGTGGGAGATCTGGCTGATTACGAGGCATTGTCCGGTGAGTGCACAAGCATGTGTGTGTCATCCATGTGCATGGTGTGTGTGTGAGGGCTTCTGTTTGTGTGCCAGGTGAGAGTGTGTGCGCCTGAGTTGTATGGGTCAGCCATGTGCTTCATGCAATACTTCCTGCGCAGCTGCATTTGGCCATAGCAGTATCCCTTCTGCCAACAGTAGACATCTAGCCGAACTGCACCCCAGTTGCCCTTGAAGTGTCACCTTGCCACAACATTGTTGCTTATTTTTCACTGTTTATTCAGTCAGATTGTTTGCATTCCCCCACTTTTACTAGCCATGTCGCTGTCCACTAGTCACATGTCTGACATGGCTATGGTGAAGTGGAGTGACTTTGTTACCTGGATATCATTTGTACACACATGTCCCTGTACAATTGGACCATTTCAGACTGGCAGCTCCAGGTGAAAAATCTGACCTGTTAGAATTAGAAAAGCAATTACATGCGGGAACTGGACTGAATGAATAGGTGCTGCCCTCCTCTCCATCTTCACTCAATAGCAATGGTACATGCCATCTGTGTGATGGCATGTGTGCTTCACCTGGCAATCACAGGCCAATGTGTGATGCCACTGCCAGGCAGCATGCAGAAAATGTGTTCATCTTCCATCTTGGTGTCATCAGTGTGTGCCATTTGCCTGCCCTTCATATGCAGTGAGGGTGCATGCATGGGAGGGTTTTAGTCATGTGGGACATGTGTCAATCAAGTACTGGTTCTCTTGCTTCTCAGCCCTCATTGTGTGCCATGGTGCTAATGCCTGTTTCCATTTCTTTGTTTACATGTCTTTGCAGGGGAAGACGCACCTGATACTGCTGGGGTTGTGGAGATGGTGCAGACCCAGGAGGGGTCCGAGGGCCGACCAACCACCAGTGAGGGACGTGGTGTGGTGGTGGGGGAGAACCCACAAGTGCTGCAGGTCGTGCTCTCAAGGGGTGTCTCTGGCTGCACCTCCCCCGAGCTGTACTCAGGTGTTGATTCGGATGAGACCTACGTGCCGTCGCAGGTGAGTGTTCCAGGGAGGGATTCTGTTCTGTCTCACCCACCTGCACCAGGGTCAGAACCCTCCATGGGGATGTCAGTGTTGGCAGCTACGCCTTTGGTGGTTACGGATGCAGGGTCACACTCCGCGACATCTGATCCTGTTCCTGGGCCAGCAGATCAGAGGGGGAATGCAGTCCTGCAGCCTCAGGCAGTGCCGGCACAGCAAGGCGCAGTTCGCCTTGCCCCAGACAGGTGTGGTGCCCGCCGACGTGGTGGCCGTACGCCACCTGGCAATACCGCATGGGAGCAATCCATTTACGGTATGGCAACCCAACAGGCTGCATCATCCGAGATGATGGCTCAGGCCATGGATAGGGTGGCCACTTCCATTGTCCCCCCAGAAAGGCTGATGGAGCGACTAGAGCAGGCAACCGACTCCATCTGCCATTCACACAGGGAGGACATGTTGGGGTCCAACAGGGACAGGCGGGCGGCACTGGCGACTCTGCAGGAGGCCATCTCCATTGAGTCCCAGGGCCACAGGGAAGCCCTGAGGCAGGAGCTCCTTCACCTCAGGACGACTCTTGTTGAGCTTGAGGCTTCAACACACCAAAGGACAGAACAGCAGCTGGAGCGTCTCACCCGTACGCTCTCAGCTGAGATGCAGGCAACGAGGGCGGAGGTCCGGGCATCCCGTGAGTTGTTGCATGGGGACCTCCGCACACTCATCCTCCAGAACCAGACCTACCACACCTGCATGCTTGCAGCCATGGAGGAGCAGACTAGGGCCTTGCGTGGGCTGCCTCCCATAGTGCAACCACCTCCGGATGCAGCTGCAGAGGGTGATAATAGCGACAGCAGTGATACTCCCACAACAGGGTCGCCGTGTGGGCCATGAGCCCATGGAGGTGTTTTATTTTCCCAGGATCCACGCAGGTGGGTTCTGGTGTGCATCCTGTCCTCGGACCTCCTGGGTGGCCTCCCCAACCCCCCCGGGCCCATCAATGGCCATTTTTGATTGTTTCTTATTTTTATTTTTATTGTTATTTATTTTATTCCCTATTTTTTTGGGACGATTTGTTGGCTTCCGTGGTTCCTGTGGGCATACGCTGCATTGTGGCTGGGCACATGCAGGCTTGTAATGTATTTGGTTCAGATGCTTGGGTTTGAGTCACACACACCCCTCCTGCTTCCCGTTTCCATGGGCTTGCAAAGGGTGTGCCCAAGTGACAGTGAATTACACAGTGACGTTGGACTCCCATGAGCTGTGTGGGCAGTCTGTAGTCAATACTGTGTATACATTCCTAGTGCATATTGCTGTTGTGTTGTACACTGCATGTTGCATTGATGTGTAACTCATCTTCTGTGTCTACCTCCCAATTTGCAGGTCCCTTCCTCATGTCTACACAAGGACCTCTAGTCTGGAGATGGGGTCCATGTTGGCAGCAGTGCACCTACAACTCTACATGGCGCCAACATTGCACAGTTGGTGGTGGTGGGAGTGCAGGCATTTCCAGGTGGTGAGACTACTAATATGTAAAATTTGTGATGTCATGTTAATGGTAGTACGTGCTCAAGTATGTTGTTGGTTCGGCATTGCTGTGAGCATTTCAGGTGTTGCAGGTTTCTAATAGGGACACTGTACATAGTGACACTAGTGTCATGTTGTGGGGATTACTTTGTTTACCTGCAAATAGCATGACATGGTACGGTGTGTCGTGTGGCGGTGCTGGGGTTGGGTTGGCTGACATGGCACTGTCCTCTTGTTGCATTTTGCAAGTGGGTATTCTTTTTAGCTGCTTGAATGTGTAACTCCACAAAACTGCATTGGTGGTGTCTGTGTGGGTAGGGATGCACACATTGTGACACTTCCAGGTGAACAATCTCAGGCTGATATGGTATTCACGGTTCATTCTCCAGACATTCAGGATCAGTGTCAGGTTGAGTCATCATTGATTGTCAGATGGAATGTGCCAGGGCAGTGTGCACTCCACAGGGGTGTGATTTCTAGGTGAAGTAATTAGCCACTAGCTGTGTACGGGCTGCCTCCCCACGTGCCCTTTCCCCTCCCATGCGCAGCAGCTGTGCATGTGGTTGGGGATGTGGGGCCACCACCATGTCCACGGCCAGGTCCCGGCGTGTTGCAACGTTGTGCAGGACACATGCTGCCACTATGATCCTGCACACTACTGGGGGAGCGTATAACAGCTGCCCGCCAGAACGGTCAAGGGAGCGAAAGCGTGACTTTAGCACTCCGAATGTGCGCTCCACTATGCCCCGGGTTGTAATGTGGGCTGTGTTATATCTTACCTCGGGTGGCGTGGTGGGGTTCCGAATTGGCGTCATCATGTGGGGGCTGAGAGGGTAGGCACTGTCCCCTGTGGAGGTGGTGATTGGTATCATTGGTGGGGTTGTGACCTTGCTCAGTATCCAACATGCATGCATGTGCAGTGGCATACATACTCACCAAGCAGCCATGTATCGCCATGCCGCCCAGCATCTAGGTCCCGGCATAGGGTGGACATTCGGTAAATGAAGCTGTCGTGGGTGGAGCCGGGATAGTTGGCATATACTGAGGTGATGATTCCCTTGGCATTACATACTACCTGCACGTTGATGGAATGCCAGTGCTTGCGGTTCCTATAGATGTGCTCAGATGCCCTGGGGGGACGTAGAGCCACATGGGTGCAGTCGATGGCACCTAGCACTTTGGGGAATCGTGCCACACCGTAAAAATCCAGGGCGGCAGCATGCCTTTCTGCAGGTGTTCTGGGCAGGTATATGTGCCTGCGGACTGATGGGCGTGCAGTGATGATGTTCAAGACCTGGTGTAGGCAGCGTGACTGGGTGGCCTGTGACACCCCACCCACTATGGCACTTTTCCGCTGAAATGATCCAGTGGCTAAGAAGTGCAGTACATTGAGGACCTTCTCCAGGGGGCTGAGTACTTGGGAGCACAGGGTGGGTGATGTGAGGTCATCCTCCCACTCACTCACCAGGTCCAGTATTATGTGTGGTGGAAACCTGTACCTTCCATACACCTGGTCATCAGGCATCCCGAAAAGGCTGGTTCGGGATGTTCATCCTGGCGCTAGGAACGGTATGTTCATCCTGGCGCCTGGCTTGTTATTGTTAAAGTGCGCAAATTCATGCTTTGCGCGTGTTCTAGGCGAGCGTGTGACCCACGCACCCCTGGAATCCAGTTCCCAGTCCAATAGTGTGTGGAAATTCACACGCACAATGGTATACAGGTGCGCTGACGTACTTGCGTGTGTAAGTGCCCGCGCACCCCTGAAATACACGTACATAGGCCAATTGCGTGTACGCGCACTTTTGTCCAATTACACGCGATGACACTCTGACGTGCAGTATTTACACGTGTGCTCCGTCATCACGTGCTGGGTGGGGAACACCCGTGCGGGTCACGTCACATACGCGCTTACGCGCTGAGGGACTCTGGACCAATAGAATCGCGTATGCGTGCTTACGTGCTTACGCGCTAAGGGCCTTTCCTCGGATTTCACGCTGACGTGCCGAATTTTCACGTGCCAAATCACTCCGTATCAAGCTGGCCACGCGAAAACACACGGAAGACCACGCTCCTGCCCAGAAGGCCGAGTTACTGCCCCCCGTGCCCCGAGCAGCCTCCCACGTGCCATCTGCTGCTGCCTGCCTGCCTGCCTGCCTGCTGCCACCGTGCCCTGCCATTTGGTGCCTGCACATCAGCCATCTGCAGGGGTCCAGTTGCTGTGTCCACCCCTGCTGGAACTGAAGACTCCCGACTGGGATTACATCGCTCCACAGCCCAGCCCCAGGACCCAGTTGCCCACCCACACCTGCCTCTGGGGTTGCCATGTCGGGCACTTCCACATCTGGCACCAGTGGCAACCCCAGGCCAGAGGGGCAGAGGGGCACCAGCTTCACTGCCACCGAAGTTGGTGTCCTGGTGGAGCATGTCCTGGGGCAGTATGATGCCCTCTTTGGATCGTCCCGCGTCAGCAAGGATGGACGGGAGAGGATCTGGGCCGACTGTGTGGTTGCCATCAACGCGGAGGGGGTGGCAACCCGCAACGTCCAGAAGATCAAGAAGCGCTGGGAGGACTTGAGGTCCAGGACCCTTGTGAAGGCCCGGCGCCTCGTGGAGGGGGGCCGGGCCGCATGAGTTCCATCCAGATGAGGGTCCTGGAACGCTTACGCCCAGCACTCCACGCCCAGATCCTTGAGAGGGAGGCCCGTCTGGAGTTGAGCGGTAAGTGTCCAAGCATTACTGTGTGACACAGGGCATGTTGCTGTGTGCTGGGTCTATGATACTTGCCTGTATGTGTGCCATAGGCCATGTATGCATGTATGTGTGCATGGACATCATGGTAATGCATGTGCAACTAGTGATGTGTGACCCACATGGTTGTTGCATGTGTTCAAATGCCGCATGGGGACCCCTATGCAGATTTTGAACATGAGAGCATGCCAGTCTCTGTACCGGGACATGGGTGGGGGTGAGGGATGGGTGCTGATGCCAGGTATATATGTGGTAGCCATGTCTGTGTGGCTGACCTGCGTGTCTGTGACTTGTGCATGCCATGGTTGCATGACACATGTGTGTGACAATGCACAGATTCAGTGAAGCAGCCAAATTGCCCTTGTATCCGCTGTGTTTGTTGTGTTTGGGGCCAGATGGATGTGACTGAGGTGAAGTGTGTGCATGTGAAAGGCATGAGCCATGATGCATGTGAGTTCCATATCATTGAATGTTTCAAGAGTCCATTGGACATGCATGGAAATGTCCATGGCATGCAGCATGCCTGTTACTGTGTGTGTTTTGCCTGGACTGACCCATGTGTTGTGGAGGGACATGATGGAAGTGTACTTTGACAGTGGTGGTCATCTGCTATTGCTTCCTGTCTAGGGGACCATTGTACAGTGCCCTGATGCTTGTGTTCTTTGTCTCCCTCTACGCAGCGGCTAGTGAAGAAGAGGGCGGAGACGGCGCTGTGGAGCAAGGTGGCGGGGATGCCCCCACGGCTGCAGCGGAAGGGGTGGGTGAGCCCCCACAGGGGCCTGCTACGGTGGGAGACGGTGAGGAGCCATCCAGGTTGGTGGTTTGCACAGAGGAGGAGGAGGCCGCCACTGGGGCCCACATGGGGCCTGGTGGGGGCATCCCTGCTGGTGCAAGTGGTGCAGTCCAGGGCCAGGGGCAGGAGGCAGCACAGGTCACCGTGGAGGGGCCTGTGCATGTCGCTGTCCCTGACCCTGTGAGTGCACCACCATGCACCAGCAGGGATGCCCCGTCCCAGGCCCGTCCGCAGGTAGAGGGGATGTCCATGTCACCTGACTCCCCTCCACCTGCGGACGTGGGAACCCCTGGCCGTGCGGAG
Source organism: Ambystoma mexicanum (assembly GCF_040938575.1). Taxonomy (NCBI): domain Eukaryota; kingdom Metazoa; phylum Chordata; class Amphibia; order Caudata; family Ambystomatidae; genus Ambystoma; species Ambystoma mexicanum. The sequence goes on from NC_090929.1 coordinate 1,346,795,068, forward strand.
AAGGTCCTGATTGGGGTCGCGATGCGCACGGCTGTGATTCGTGATGCCGTGCGTGCTTCCCGGGAGGAGCACGCACGTCATCACGAAGTGCACCGTGCCGACGTGGCCCAATTGGGATCGGCCATGTTCGGGGGTTTCCTGCATGTGTTGGCCAATGTGGCGGCCCTCTCCTCCTCTGTGCAGGCTATACACCAGTCGTTCTCCTTGCCGTCTTCCAGCCCAGATGCCACCAGGGCCCCCTGTGGACCTGCCCCGACCAATGCAGCCAGCTCGGTGGGGATCCCATTCCTGCCACAGTTGGGAGTCGGAGGTCCAGCAGGGGTGGACAACACAGCAACTGGACCCCAGCAGATGGAAGATGTGACAGCATCATCAGGCAGGGCACGTGCACGACGGCGTCGGTGGTTTCCATCAGCCTGGATGCCCTCGTGCAGGCAGAGGCAGTGGCGTCGGAGGCAGCAGCGGGCTCGACGTGGGAGGCATCATGGCTCGGGTCCATCAAGATCAGAGGGGCAGGCATCGGCCGGAGGGCAGGGCAACCCTGGGATGGTGGTGTCTTCCGTGTGGGAGCAGTTGGTCCAGCGGATAGGTGCGGAGCGGCAGCGGGCGGAAGAGGAGCGGCTCGCCATGGTCAGGGCGGAGTTCTCCATGCGTCGGGCGTTGAGGCGGGCTGAGTGCCTCGAGGAAGCTCGCAGGGAGTTTGAGCTGAACATGGGGTTATCCCTGCGAGACCTCGGGGCCAGGACAGAGTCCCGCCTCCAGGACATCGACATGGAGTTCGATGATGCCAGGCCAGCAACATCAACAAGTGAGCCGCAGGACTTGCCCACTGCCTTTGTATATAGTTATATAGTTAGTTAGTGTTAGGTTTCCTTTATTTGTTTTTATTATTTTGGACCGCTCGGACAATGGCCACTTTTTTGTATATATTTTTTTCATTAGGTAGTAGTAGGTTTCCTTTATGGTGTTGGGCTCATGGACCCTGGTACATTCCTGTATTTAGTTTGTTTTTTGAAGGAACATTTTCTTTTTTTCATTATTGTGTTCACCATGTGGAAATGGTTTTTCATTCTTTTCCTTCTACTTGATATTGCTTTGGTCAACATTTGTTTTTGTATTCCTTTTTCTTTTTTTGATTTTTACTTTTGTTCTCCGACATGGACCATTTATTTTGTTATCCACATAGTTGTATGTTTGATTTGTTTACTTATTTTTAATCTTTAATACATTTTTTATTTTTACTTCCACTTGTGTTATTTTGTCTTTGGTTTCATACATGTCATGATATGGGTTTTGACATTCACTTGCAGCCATTGTGTATGTGTGTGTGACGGACATGTGTTCATTTACATACTTGCCATTGGGGTTGTGTCATGTAATTGCATTCACTATGTGGGTGGATGCAATCCTTGCCTGGGTGTTTGTGCTGGGTATGCTGCCCATTACTGCCATGATTGTGTATCGTCAGGACCTGGGGGCAGGGGGACATGGGTGGGGGCCTGGTGGAGACTGCCCCTGGTTGCTGGGGGTGGGGGTGATAGGGGACATGAGTGGGGGCCTGGTGGGGGCTGCCCCTGCACTGCTGGGGGGTGGGGGTGGTGGGTGACATGGGTGGGGGCCTGGTGGAGGGTGCCCCTGGTGACTGGGGGGGTGGGGGTGGTGGGAGACATGAGTGGGGGCCTGGTGGAGGGTGCCCCTGGTGACTGGGGGGGTGGGGGTGATAGGGGACCTGATTGGGGGCCTGGTGGGGGCTGCCCCTGCACTGCTGGGGGGTGGGGGTGGTGGGAGACATGGGTGGGGGCCTGGTGGAGGCTGCCCCTGCACTGCTGGGGGGTGGGGGTGGTGGGAGACATGAGTGGGGGCCTGGTGGAGGCTGCCCCTGGTGACTGGGGGGGTGGGGGTGGTGGGAGACATGAGTGGGGGCCTGGTGGAGGGTGCCCCTGGTGACTGGGGGTGTGGGGGTGATAGGGGACATGAGTGGGGGCCTGGTGAAGGGTGCCCCTGCACTGCTGGGGGGTGGGGGTGGTGGGAGACATGAGTGGGGGCCTGGTGGAGGGTGCCCCTGGTGGCGGGGGGGTGGGGGTGATAGGGGACATGAGTGGGTTCCTGGTGGAGGCTGCCCCAGCACTGCTGGGGGGTGGGGGTGGTGGGAGACATGAGTGGGGGCCTGGTGGAGGGTGCCCCTTTTGACTGGGGGGGTGGGGGTGGTGGGAGACATGAGTGGGGGCCTGGTGGAGGGTGCCCCTGGTGACTGGGGGGGGTGGGGGTGATAGGGGACATGAGTGGGGGCCTGCTGGCAGGTGCCCCACAGTGCTGGGGGGTGGGGGTGGTGGGTGACATGAGTGGGGGCCTGGTGGAGGCTGCCCCTGGTGACTGGGGGGGTGGGGGTGGTGGGAGACATGAGTGGGGGCCTGGTGGAGGGTGCCCCTGGATGGTGGGGGGTGGGGGTGGTGGGAGACATGAGTGGGGGCCTGGTGGAGGGTGCCCCTGGTGACTGGGGGGGTGGGGGTGGTGGTGACATGGGTGGGGGCCTGCTGGCAGGTGCCCCTGCACTGCTGGGGGGTGGGGGTGGTGGGAGACATGGGTGCGGGCCTGGTGGAGGCTGCCCCTGCACTGCTGGGGGGTGGGGGTGGTGGGAGACATGAGTGGGGGCCTGGTGGAGGCTGCCCCTGGTGACTGGGGGGGTGGGGGTGGGAGACATGAGTGGGGGCCTGGTGGAGGGTGCCCCTGGTGGCGGGGGGTGGGGGTGATAGGGGACATGAGTGGGGGCCTGGTGGAGGCTGCCCCTGGTGACTGGGGGGGTGGGGGTGGTGGGAGAAATGAGTGGGGGCCTGGTGGAGGGTGCGCCTGGTGGCGGGGGGTGGGGGTGATAGGGAACATGAGTGGGGGCCTGGTGGGGGCTGCCCCTGCACTGCTGGGGCGTGGGGGTGGTGGGTGACATGGGTGGGGGCCTGGTGGAGGGTGCCCCTGGTGGCTGGGGGGTGGGGGTGGTTGGTGACATGGGTGGGGGCCTGCTGGCAGGTGCCCCACAGTGCTGGGGGGTGGGGGTGGTGGGTGACATGAGTGGGGGCCTGGTGGAGGCTGCCCCTGGTGACTGGGGGGGTGGGGGTGGTGGGAGACATGAGTGGGGGCCTGGTGGAGGGTGCCCCTGGATGGTGGGGGGTGGGGGTGGTGGGAGACATGAGTGGGGGCCTGCTGGCAGGTGCCCCACAGTGCTGGGGGGTGGGGGCGGTGGGTGACATGGGTGGGGGCCTGGTGGAGGTTGCCCCTGGTGGCTGGGGGGTGTGGGTGGTGGGTGACATGGGTGGGGGCCTGCTGGCAGGTGCCCCACAGTGCTGGGGGGTGGGGGTGGTGGGTGACATGGGTAGGGGCCTGGTGGAGGGTGCCCCTGGTGACTGGGGGGATGGGGGTGATAGGGGACATGATTGGGGGCCTGGTGGGGGCTGCCCCTGCACTGCTGGGGGGTGGGGGTGGTGGGAGACATGGGTGGGGGCCTGGTGGAGGCTGCCCCTGCACTGCTGGGGGGTGGGGGTGGTGGGAGACATGAGTGGGGGCCTGGTGGAGGCTGCCCCTGGTGACTGGGGGGGTGGGGGTGGTGGGTGACATGAGTGGGGGCCTGGTGGAGGCTGCCCCTGCACTGCTGGGGGGTGAGGGTGGTGGGTGACATGGGTGGGGGCCTGTGGAGGCTGGCCCTGGTTGCTGGGGGGTGGGGGTGCAAGGGGACATGGTTGGGGGCCTGGTGGAGGCTGCCCCTGGATGCTGGGGGGTGGGGGTGGTGGGTGACATGGGTGGGGGCCTGGTGGAGGGTGCCCCTGGTGAATGGGGGGTGGGGGTGATAGGGGACATGATTGGGGGCCTGGTGGGGGCTGCCCCTGCACTGCTGGGGGGTGGGGGTGGTGGGAGACATGGGTGGGGGCCTGGTGGAGGCTGCCCCTGCACTGCTGGGGGGTGGGGGTGGTGGGAGACATGAGTGGGGGCCTGGTGGAGGCTGCCCCTGGTGACTGGGGGGGTGGGGGTGGTGGGAGACATGAGTGGGGGCCTGGTGGAGGGTGCCCCTCGTGACTGGGGGGGGTGGGGGTGATAGGGGACATGAGTGGGGGCCTGGTGGAGGGTGCCCCTGCACTGCTGGGGGGTGGGGGTGGTGGGAGACATGAGTGGGGGCCTGGTGGAGGGTGCCCCTGGTTGCGGGGGGGTGGGGGTGATAGGGGACATGAGTGGGTGCCTGGTGGAGGCTGCCCCTGCACTGCTGGGGGGTGGGGGTGGTGGGAGACATGAGTGGGGGCCTGGTGGAGGGTGCCCCTGGTGACTGGGGGGGTAGGGGTGGTGGGAGACATGAGTGGGGGCCTGGTGGAGGGTGCCCCTGGTGACTGGGGGGGTGGGGGTGATAGGGGACATGAGTGGGGGCCTGCTGGCAGGTGCCCCACAGTGCTGGGGGGTGGGGGTGGTGGGTGACATGAGTGGGGGCCTGGTGGAGGCTGCCCCTGGTGACTGGGGGGGTGGGGGTGGTGGGAGACATGAGTGGGGGCCTGGTGGAGGGTGCCCCTGGATGGTGGGGGGTGGGGGTGGTGGGAGACATGAGTGGGGGCCTGGTGGAGGGTGCCCCTGGTGACTGGGGGGGTGGGGGTGGAGGGTGACATGGGTGGGGGCCTGCTGGCAGGTGCCCCACAGTGCTTGGGGGTGGGGGTGGTGGGTGACATGAGTGGGGGCCTGGTGGAGGCTGCCCCTGCACTGCTGGGGGGTGAGGGTGGTGGGTGACATGGGTGGGGGCCTGGTGGAGGCTGGCCCTGGTTGCTGGGGGGTGGGGGTGCAAGGGGACATGAGTGGGGGCCTGGTGGAGGCTGCCCCTGGATGCTGGGGGGTGGGGGTGGTGGGTGACATGGGTGGGGGCCTGGTGGAGGGTGCCCCTGGTGACTGGGGGGGTGGGGGTGATAGGGGACATAAGTGGGGCCTGGTGGGGGCTGCCCCTGCACTGCTGGGGGGTGGGGGTGGTGGGAGACATGGGTGGGGGCCTGGTGGAGGCTGCCCCTGCACTGCTGGGGGGTGGGGGTGGTGGGAGACATGAGTGGGGGCCTGGTGGAGGCTGCCCCTGGTGACTGGGGGGGTGGGGGTGGTGGGAGACATGAGTGGGGGCCTGGTGGAGGGTGCCCCTGGTGGCGGGGGGGTGGGGGTGATAGGGGACATGAGTGGGGGCCTGGTGGGGGCTGCCCCTGGATGCTGGGGGGTGGGGGTGGTGGGTGACATGGGTGGGGGCCTGGTGGAGGGTGCCCCTGGTGGCTGGGGGGTGGGGGTGGTGGGTGACATGGGTGGGGGCCTGCTGGCAGGTGCCCCACAGTGCTGGGGGGTGGGGGTGGTGGGTGACATGAGTGGGGGCCTGGTGGAGGCTGCCCCTGGTGACTGGGTGGGTGGGGGTGGTGGGAGACATGATTGGGGGCCTGGTGGAGGGTGCCCCTGGATGGTGGGGGGTGGGGGTGGTGGGAGACATGAGTGGGGGCCTGGTGGAGGGTGCCCCTGGTGACTGGGGGGGTGGGGGTGGTGGGAGACATGAGTGGGGGCCTGGTGGAGGGTGCCCCTGCACTGCTGGGGGGTGGGGGTGGTGGGAGACATGGGTGGGGGCCTGGTGGAGGCTGCCCCTGCACTGCTGGGGGGTGGGGGTGGTGGGAGACATGAGTGGGGGCCTGGTGGAGGCTGCCCCTGGTGACTGGGGGGGTGGGGGTGGTGGGAGACATGAGTGGGGGCCTGGTGGAGGGTGCCCCTGGTGGCGGGGGGGTGGGGGTGATAGGGGACATGAGTGGGGGCCTGGTGGGGGCTGCCCCTGGATGCTGGGGGGTGGGGGTGGTGGGTGACATGGGTGGGGGCCTGGTGGAGGGTGCCCCTGGTGGCTGGGGGGTGGGGTTGGTGGGTGACATGGGTGGGGGCCTGCTGGCAGGTGCCCCACAGTGCTGGGGGGTGGGGGTGGTGGGTGACATGAGTGGGGGCCTGGTGGAGGCTGCCCCTGGTGACTGGGTGGGTGGGGGTGGTGGGAGACATGAGTGGGGGCCTGTTGGAGGGTGCCCCTGGATGGTGGGGGGTGGGGGTGGTGGGAGACATGAGTGGGGGCCTGGTGGAGGGTGCCCCTGGTGACTGGGGGGGTGGGGGTGGTGGGAGACATGAGTGGGGGCCTGGTGGAGGGTGCCCCTGGTGACTGGGGGGGTGGGGGTGGTGGGAGACATGAGTGGGGGCCTGGTGGAGGGTGCCCCTGGTGGCGGGGGGGTGGGGGTGATAGGGGACATGAGTGGGTGCCTGGTGGAGGCTGCCCCTGCACTGCCGGGGGGTGGGGGTGGTGGGAGACATGATTGGGGGCCTGGTGGAGGGTGCCCCTGGTGACTGGGGGGGGTGGGGGTGGTGGGAGACATGAGTGGGGGCCTGGTGGAGGGTGCCCCTGGTGACTGGGGGGGTGGGGGTGATAGGGGACATGAGTGGGGGACTGGTGGAGGGTGCCCCTGCACTGCTGGGGGGTGGGGGTGGTGGGAGACATGAGTGGGGGCCTGGTGGAGGGTGCCCCTGGTGGCGGGGGTGGGGGTGATAGGGGTCTGAGTGGGTGCCTGGTGGAGGCTGCCCCTGCACTGCTGGGGGGTGGGGGTGGTGGGAGACATGAGTGGGGGCCTGGTGGAGGGTGCCCCTGGTGCCTGGGGGGGTGGGGGTGGTGGGAGACATGAGTGGGGGCCTGGTGGAGGGTGCCCCTGGTGACTGGGGGGGTGGGGGTGATAGGGGACATGAGTGGGGGCCTGGTGGAGGGTGCCCCTGCACTGCTGGGGGGTGGGGGTGGTGGGAGACATGAGTGGGGGCATGGTGGAGGGTGCCCCTGGTGACTGGGGGGGTGGGGGTGGTGGGAGACATGAGTGGGGGCCTGGTGGAGGGTGCCCCTGGTGACTTGGGGGGTGGGGGTGATAGGGGACATGAGTGGGGGCCTCTTGGTGGCTGCCCCTGCACTGCTGGGGGGTGGGGGTGGTGGGAGACATGGGTGGGGGCCTGGTGGAGGCTGCCCCTGCACTGCTGGGGGGTGGGGGTGGTGGGAGACATGAGTGGGGGCCTGGTGGAGGCTGCCCCTGGTGACTGGGGGGGTGGGGGTGGTGGGAGACATGAGTGGGGGCCTGGTGGAGGGTGCCCCTGGATGGTGGGGGGTGGGGGTGGTGGGAGACATGAGCAGGTGTGCAGGGTAGTCCCCTGTTTTGTGGGCTGCCTGCAGGGGCCGTGGAGGGTGTACAGGGAACACCTGTGAGGACCCACCCAGCCTAATCGCGTGTGTAACTTCCCACGCACCCCTGTAATACACGTACCAAGCCAAATCGCGTGTGATAATTCCCGCGCACCCCTGAAATACACGCGCCCAGGCTATTCGCGTGTGGAAATTCCCGCGCACCCCTGAAATACACGTACCCTGCTGTAATCGCGTGTGGGACTTCCTGCGCACCCCTGAAATACACGCGCCCAGGCTATTCGCGTGTGGAAATTCCTGCGCACCCCTGAAATACACGTACCCTGCTGTAATCGCGTGTGGGACTTCCCGTGCACCCCTGAAATACATGCGCCCAGGCTATTCGCGTGTGGAACTTCCCGCGCACCCCTGAAATACACGCGCCCAGGCTATTCGCGTGTGGAACTTCCCGCGCACTCCTGAAATACACGCGCCCAGGCTATTCGCGTGTGGAACTTCCCGCGCACCCCTGAAATACACGCGCCCAGGCTATTCGCGTGTGGAACTTCCCGCGCACCCCTGAAATACACGTACCCTGCTGTAATCGCGTGTGGGACTTCCCGCGCACCCCTGAAATACACGTACCCTGATGGAATCGCGTGTGGAACTTCCCGCGCACCCCTGAAATACACCTACCCTGATGGAATCGCGTGTGGAACTTCCCGCGCACCCCTGAAATCCACGTACCCGGCCAAATTGCGTGTGAGACTTCCCGCGCACCCGGTATACACGCACACGTATTTTTTGTCAGCGTGTCCGTGTTTGTGGGTACCCCTTTGCACGTCATTTGTCCAGGAGGGCCACAGTATAGGACATTCATCATGGCAGTATATGGGTGCTATTTGTTGGCGCACCTTTTGGCGCACATTTCTTACAGCCGCAGAGACGCTACCGCCTGCTTTCTTGTGGCGGTCGTGTTTGTGCCTGTGCGCTGGTTTGAGCGTGCGCTTTTTTGCCCTATTCTATTCCATGAATACGTTTTGTAGGTGAGCGTGTGGGCGTTCCGTGCACTTGTGCCCTGTACTTCCCCCGTGACGCCCACGTTTTTGCAAGTTGTTCCCCATTCCGAGTGTTACGCCCGTGTTCCGCCTACTTTTGTTGCGTGCGCCGCGCTATGTGCGAATTTCGCTGTGGCCTGTGCGATTTTCGCTGTGACCTGGCGCACGCTGTTAGATGGCCTGTGCGCCAACGTGCGCGGCGCACTTTTTATCGCAAATCCGCTGGTTTTCTCGCGCACGGACTTCCATGAATCGACGTGCGCTGCTTTTCGTGCGATTTTCGCACTTGCACTGCGATTTTCGCTATTCCACTGCGATTCGCACGTTTTTGCCCACTTGCGCCGCGCTAATTATTCCATGAATCGGCCTGTTTATGTTTTTGAGGAACAGGGTTCAGATGGGGTGTGTAAAGTGAACGTAGTCTATTGTACTTTATGATGCAAGGAATGTCAGCGCTGACTGCACTTGCATCACAATTGACTGGATATAGTCCTTCAAGTGTACACAGGCGTGACAGTGCTACCTAACTCATACCTTCTTTAAAGACTGTCCTGCCAATATCAATGAATGCTTGATATAAGGTTAGACCTTGCCATTTATGAATACTCACTGCATAAGCTAGCGACAGAGAAAACTGTTCTTTGCTTACATACATACCTTTGAAAGAAGGAATCGAGCTGTCCTATCCTTTTAACTTGTGAAAGTTTGTCAAACTGGATGTTGACAAACTGAATGCTGCTGTCACGTGGGTATGTCTGAAAGCCAACAACTGTACCAAGTTCTCCATTAACTAAACCTTGCTCCATGTCAAGGTTATGCTTTAGCATTACTCTACAGTTAAAACATATTGTTAACATTTTCTTCAAACCTGCTGTGTTTGAGATAGAGTTTTCTAAGGTATTTAGTCGTGCTATGGCTTGTTGACACATAGTTATTGTCATACCGTGTACGTCCAGTTTGTCTGTGGAGTGAATTTCCACTAGTGGTTGCATTTCTTTTTTCAGCATTGTTGCATTGAATTGTGCACAGCTTGCTAGAGTTGGCATTAAGGACATACAGTTGACATTTTTGTTTGCTAATTGTTTCATGACATCAGTAGCACATGTGTTATGCCCGTACAGCTCATGGATGCATCTGGTATTTAGGTAGACTGTGCTTCCTTCGATAATACACCAATCTGCATGCTTTTTTAAATGTTGGCGTAGGTGAGTTCTGCAGACTGACACATGTTTTCACTTAGTTCTGTGTATTGGAAATGTTGCCAGAGATTTACATTCCAGATGCTTCCAAGACTTTTACGGCACAATCTGTGTCCCAAGGTTTTAAAGATAGGTTTACCTTTGACTGGTGTTAATTGAAGGAGATCTCTGAAAACAATGACAATATTTTTCCAAAGACTGCGTTGTAGTCTGTTTTGAGGATCTCTTGCAATCTGAGGTGAATCAAAGCTAACATTAGGCTGGAAACCATGCTCATGTCATCTATTAGGAGCATTTTCATTTGTTTGAAAACTCTGTGTATCTCCATAGCAGCTTCTGCTGAAAGTTTCTAGTACTCTAATTTGTGTTGGTGTTCTACTGCAAGCAGTAGCAATTAGTGTAAAGTGACACCACCTATGTTGTAGGCAGCTAAACCTGTGGGGGTGGTTACAACAGCTGAAAGGTTGTTGTTTGTTAATTGTTGCAGGAATTTACTGACAATCTTTCTTAAGAATGTTTTCTCTGAACAAGCTTCACCACTTACATATAGCAGAAAAGGTGTGTGGTGTTCACAGGTACATGTGTTAATGTTGTCCTGCATACCATGTTCAATTTCTTTACTTAATTCTAGAAAAATGGTACCCGCTCATTGTTTAGTTGGGATTCTAGTAGACTGCTCATACTGGCACATGGTGGTCTCTACTTCCGCCATGGCTAACTCTGCCTCATTTTCTATGAGTGGCTGTCCGAGTGGTTCTTGGCTTCCTGTCACAGAAGGTTCACTCCTCTCTAGAATGTCTACATTTAGCTGTGCTTCAAGTTCTTCTTCTTGTTGGCGTTCATTGTCCAATATTGTTTTGTAACGTGTAAAGTTTAGATCTGTCATGGTACTTTCTCTTGCATTGGAAGCATCTTCATGGGAGGCATGGGCAGCTAATAATTCTTCATCCTTTCTCCATGGTTTGAAAAGTTGCAGTACAGCCATGTAGTATAGTTCTTTGTGTTGTGTTGAGGAGTTTTTAATGACAATTTCATATGATTAATCAGGCTGCATTTGGTAAGTTTCACCAGGCTGCCTTCACAACATTTGACTCTTCATCTACCTTTTTTCTCATCTGGTTTAATGTTATTTTTGTATTAGAAGATTTGGCCTATGTGGTACAGGCACACGGTTTCTAAAGTAATACTCTTGTTTGGGTAATATGTGTCCAATAAGTTGGATTTCAAAATGCCCTACTGTTGGGATCATTTTTGGCTATTATTTCTATGTCTTTGTATGATTTGAGAACTATTTTTCTGGATTCAGCAGGACCAAGGCTTAGCCATACACTGTTTTCAGATTTTCCATATAAGGTGGTGCTGGTTAAACGGTCTGTGGCTTCATAGCAGCCACATTCTCTATGGGACTGCATTTTTATGCCAAAGCTGTACAATTTCTGTGACTGTGTTTTGTCAGACGATATGTTATCCCAGAAGTCTTTGAGCTGTATTTTCTCTGCTTTGGTTAAGTAGGCTGTGACATATCCTGCAACTGTAGTAGAATTGTCTGCAATGTACTGTACATCTACATTTGCATTCCATTGCATTCATTTGCATTCCATAGGATTGCAATTATTGCATTGTAATCATTGATGTACTTTGATACTTTGATACTTTGATTCTTTGTATGCAGTATGTGTTCTTAGGAGACTTCCCTTTCACACTGTGTCTAACCCAACACATCTAGCTCGTTTACTTGCCCTGTTGCTGAAACTGTTCTAGAGAAACCAAAGAAGCATTTGGTGTAGTATTTGCATTTGTTCTTGTATTTGCACCGACAATACTTGCCACACTTGTGTATTTGAAACTGCAAAATGTGTCCATGTAGGTCACTATGTGTACTTTCTGAAGGGATTTCGCAAGTGACATATTTGTGAATGAACTGCAAAACAGTTGCATCACTGTCCTCACCAAATTTAGGAGAATTTGTAATCCGCAAAAGCATGTGGATGTGTGGTGCTCATATTCTTTTCTCCAAAAGAAGTGTTCTGCTTCTCTGAGGTAAGGAAGTGCTTCATTGCAAAGAAGAGATGATGGAAGTACCTTGATACATTTACAGGGTCAAGAGAGCAAATTATCCTGGTGTTTTCATGTCTACACATGTTTTGTTTTTGTTTGCTATGCATAGGAAAGTGTGCAAGTCTTCCCATGAATAGTTTGCACAACTTAAAGTGACAAACCATGTGGGTGGGCCAATGTTGCGTGCCGTCGGAACCAGTACTCTTTCATATCACGCATGTTTGACAAGAGATTTGTAATACTTGACTGTAAAACTTCATCTTTGTCTTGCACCTTTTGAAGTAGCTGTGTAGCAGCCATGTTTTGAAAATGGCAACCTTTTTTCAATGTGTGTTTGCAACTCCATAACATAGCGTTGCTAGTTCACTTTCAAAGCCGAAGTGAAATATGTATTCCACGTTTTGTCTAAATCTAGGGTCTTCAGAATACATTCGTAAAGAGTGGTATTCTGATGCTGTTATTTTTGTGCATCTTTCATCGTATCTTCCACCTTTTCCAGTCAGGAAGAGTAAAGGAAAGTCTCCTGCTTCTACACTTTTTTCCCATATACTGATTGGCGATCCTTTGGCTGGCCACATTTGGTATGTTTCTAGTGCATTCTCTATGGTGTCTTTGGAGTGCACTGTGTGAATTGTATAGTGATCTAAAATTTTGGTGGCTGTAGTAGGATCTAGAAGTTCAAATTGTCCAGGTGTTGAGGAGTCCTGAATTATTTCAGTGGTCTCTCTCAGGTTTTCTTCAACGTTTATTTCTTTGTAGTATTCATTGTTCTCTTTAAGGTATTGCAACACTTTCCTAACTTTGTTTAAATCAACCAGTTGCTGTCAATTTTTTAAATCTTTTGTGGGTACTCCATTTACCAAGATAATCAAAGATTGTTTTATTGCCCTTTGCACTCGTAGAGTGTCTACATTTTCTTTGAGATCTAATGGTAAATAAACTCCTTTCCCACAAATGCCTCTTAGTAATTTGGTGGGAGGCAATTTTGCAGTTTTTGGTTGAAGTCGTATTATTGCCTAAAATGGGTGTACTGTTTGGATTACAATGCTCTCATACAAATTAAGCTGCTGGAGTGTGTTTGGCAGTGCAAATACTTACACATTATTACTGATCGACCATGAAGGCATTTGGTTATTGTCAAGTTTTGCAGTGCAGTATGTGCACAGTATGGAGGTGTTAGACATTTTTTATTTGTTTTCAGCTATAAGGTACAGAGCATTATATCTATAGTTTTGGTGTTCTTTCGATAGAAAGTTCTGCGACAACACACCACACATACTTGGTTTGGCACTTCAGTAGATGTGTTTTTGAATTTTCATATTTCTTTTTTGTATGTGTGACATAGAAAGTTGACATCTGCAAAGTTGTCGCTACTGTTGTCTGAAAGTGCTGGAGTTTGTAAGTGCTCTTCACTTCCAAAGTATTTCCTTTGGATGTGCTCTATTTCTTCGATCAGTTTTTTGGCTCTACCGTGTACGAGAATATCATTTAAATGTCCAGGTGCTAAAACTGGACTTTTTGCATAGAACAGTTTGTAAACAAGATTTCCTACAGTAGAATGGTCTGTTGCTAACATTTTGATATGGTGGAAGGTGCTTTTTCAAGCAGGTCCCGAAAAACAGACTAAGGAATGTTCCCGTAGTCCTGTGTATTTGCTCACTGGACAGAAGACTATAGTGTGTAGTATTTTCATTTTTCTTTTGTTGTTGGCTTTCACATAGTGATTGAGGAACTGCTCCAAAGATTGGATAGAGTTTTGGCGAATGTTACACATTGGTGTGCAAGGTCATTTGTAGGTGGGGCATATTGGTTCGGTGGAATGGAGAATGGCATCTTAGTATGAAGGGGATATTTGTAAAAGCAGTGTTTCTTCTTCCATTATGGTATTGTGTACCTTTTCATACCCTTGTCCACTGCTTTGTATGGCAATTTGGTTTGTTTGCTCTTGTTTGTATGATTATTCATTGAAGTATGGCTCTGTGCTGGTGGTGTGACTCCACTCACCTGTACAGATGTTGCCAAAGGTATCTATGCTGATATTGCTTTTGTTTCAAAGTAATGGTTGCAGTTCACCAATGGATTGTGTTGGTGGTTTCATTCTGTTTAAAATGAATATAAATAAGTTCCGTTAGGAGCATTGCACTGTCTACAAGAGCTTCCAGGATTACTTTTCTGCTGTAACATTTAAGGGCTGAGTGTCATTTCTCCCCTCTATTTACAAGGTTCTGAAGGACTCTGTGGTGCAAAATGTTTTGTAAAATTCATTTTTTGCAATGCTTCCCTGTGGTGACATTACCATTTGTATGTGCTCTGTTAGCAGTAGTGCGAGTTGCACTGTTTTTAGTGCATTTATTTGCATTTCTACATTTTGACAGAGGAATTACAGTTTCCTTATTGGTAGGTGGCTTTGTTTTCGTTAGTGACTGTATTAGCTCTTCTCTTTGAACTTTCTGTACAAATTCTGCTAGGGGTGGATGGCTATGTTCTATGCTTTTAGGTTGCGCTGGTCTATTTCTGCGTTTTTTTCTATGGAGTTGCTGCTTGGTAGGCATTCTGTAGTAGCTGTTGGAGAAAAAAGAAAAGTGTGGGTGTGCAAATTTTGAAATGTATATGTGTGCAGCGGCATGAGTGGTTGAATATGCGGGTAGGCATATAAATGGAAGTGTGCCACTGTGTAATGGGCTCTAAGTTTCAGTTGGGAATGCTATATTACTATCTGGGGTTAGTATAGTGGTGTTGAGATGATAATATAAAGTGAGGAACTGTAGAGGTGTCAAAAGTAAGAATGAAGCAAATACTAGTGGCTTTACGCAATTCTGTATTTTACAATAGAAGAACACTGCACTCTCTCAGTAAAACGTAAAACACTACGATGGCATTGTACTTACATTGTAGGGTGGTGAGAGTGGCATAGTGATTGCATTTGGAGAATACATTATTTAAAAGTGTAGGGGGATGTCTTGGTAGGAAGAGTTAGTGTGTATGTATAAATGGATGGGTTTCTATATGAATGGGGACTTGGGTGCATCAGCATGTTTGGGAAGGGGGTATGTGTGTTATTTGTAAGTGTGTTGTATGACGTGCACTTTACAAGTGTGTGTATTGGTGTAGGATCACTGGCAGCCATCATCCTTAGACTACATACACGGGAGTCCCGAATTGCCTGCAGCCCTGCGAGACAGTGACCATCTCGCCAAGACACTCTCCCGAACAGACAGCTCCCCGATGCCCGATAGGAAGAAGAGAACGCATGCACTCCAGAAACAAACGCCTGCACATTGCAGACAGGTAACGATTGATAACTACGCCAAAAAGGCTGACCCTGCAACAGGCCCTCCACAACAACCCAGAGTAATGAGATCCTAAACGATGAATGGTGTAGTCACTGAGGATCACGCAGGCCTGAGACACCGCACAGAGTGGAAGACTGAGACTGCTATTGGGAACTGCTGGGCCCAACGGTGGCAACAGGGCAGGTCCACTAGCCATCGGGAGACTTGAGTAGCGGAAAAGCTATCTGGTCCCACTGAGGCAGGCCAGAGGCAGGGCTGGCCCACGAGTCGGCGGCACAACGCCATGTCCAGCAAACCTCTGAGGACAAAGGGCAAGCAACACACGCTAGACGAATACACCAGGACACCATTGGGCCGGAAGGAGCCAGAAGTAAGGACAAAACCCCGACCGGAAGCGCAGCCACCATGGGCACTAATCAGGAGGTCCTAGCAGCAATTGCGGACCTGAAAGTGGCTTGGGAGACCAAATTGGGTCTGGCTATGACCGAACTGAAGGCAGAATTGGAGCTTAAAGTAGGTACAGTGCAGGAGGAAGTGAACCTTCTCCGGCAGGATGTCGGGTCACTGGCGGAATGCACAGAAAACTTGGAAAAAGAGAAGGGCCTGAATACAGCGGACTGTAACACTCATAAAGCAGACCTTCACGCCCTAGTGCAACGTGTGGGCAACCTAGAGAGCAGGGCGGAAGAGGCGGAGGCACACGCCAGAAGGAACAACATCCGCATTGTCGGCTTGCCGGAGGGAGCTGAGGGACCCAACCCGACGGAGTTCATCAAATCCATGCTACTGCAGGAAATAACTGGAGGAGTGTTTTCCCAGGGGTTTGCAGTGGAAAGAGTGCAAAGGGCCCTGACGAGGAGGCCGGCCCTGGGTAATCCCCCTAGGCCGGTGATTGCTAAGATCCTGAACTACAGAGACCGTGAAGACTCCTTGAGCACTTTCGGAAGGGTGGCACAATACAGAGAGGAACGCCAAATATAACCGCATACCCAGATTACACCCTGTTGGTACAACGCAGCCGCATGAACTTTGGGACGGTGAAAAGAAGATTGTGCAAAGCAGGCCACAAGTATATGTTGCTCCACCCGGCGAAGCAGAAGGTGTTCTACAAAAACAGGACCTTGTTTTTCGAGTCTCCGGAAGAGGTGATGGAGTGTCTTGACATGCAGAGCTGCCCCCAGGAATCGGGCATCCGGACAGGAGAAGGTGATGGAAGAGATAAGTAAACCGTGTATGCTGCACCACAGTGGTCGCAGCCTAAGACTATGGGACTTGATTTTTATGTTAGCTGTAGCTCATGGGTGGGCTTGATTAGTTTATGATTGGACTTGATCCCTGAGCACTGAGGCTGCAGACAAATTAAGGGAGCCTCGGAGAGCTAATCCTCAAACCCCCATTTAGAATAGTTTAGTTAGGTCACTGGTAGTCCAGTGACACCCTGCCGGGTTTCTGTCCTCGGCATACCAAGGCAGAACCAAACGCGGGGTCGTCTGAGATCCAGGGATGGAGCTGGGCATTTGTTGGGGAAGGGAAGGGTGGAGGGATGGATGGGGAGTTGTGGAGGGGTTTGTAGTGGGGAAGTTGGGGAAAGGGACGGTTGTTGGGAGGGATGGTGTCACAAGCCAAAATGTGAATCTTAGCAGGTGGGTGGTAGTGGGGAGATGGAGGGAGGGACATTGTATCCATGGTTCCGGGGTGCCTTAGAGTGGCTACCTGGAATGTCAGGGGCCTCAACAGCTATTTGAAGCGTAACAAGGTGATGATGTACCTGAAGAGGATGAGGATTGATGTTGCACTATTGCAGGAGACCCACCTCACCAGGGAGAAATTGGAGGTGGTCAAAAGGAAGTGGAAGGGGTGCAGGGCTGGAGCCACATATTCGGCCTACGCTAGAGGTGTTATCACTTGGGTGGCACCGCACATGCCATTTCAGCTGCTTCAAGCTACGGGAGACCCGGAAGGCAGGATGATCATAATGAGGGGTATGTTGGAAAACAGGGAAGTGTGTATCGTAAACTTATATGCCCCCAATCAGGACACAGCGGCTTACTTTCGGACTCTGTATAGCAAGATTAGCCCCCTATTAGGTGGCAGAATCCTATGGGGATGAGTCTTCAATGTTGTGCTTAACCCTAAGGTTGCCAGATCAGATAGCAAGCTAAACAAGCCCACTCTGGCTGCAAGGGTGTTGCAGGCCCTCCTGAGGGACTTCGATCTTGTGGATGTCTGGAGGCAGCTGTACCCTGCGGATAGGCAATACTCGCACTACTCAGCGCCACATGATCTGCACACGAGGCTGGACTACGTGTTCACCACTACAGAAGTGGCTGAGGAGATGAGAAACGTGAAATATTAAGCCATGGTGCTCTCAGATCATTCCCCCTGGTCCTGGAGTGGCAACACCAGCCTCCTAGGGCGCGGATTCCTACTTGGAAGCTTAGAGCCGAAGCTCTGCAGGACCCGGGTTTCTGAGAGGACTTAAGGGAGGCGATCAAGGAGTACTTCAAGATCAATATTGGCAATGTTAGATTTATGGGAACGGTGTGGGAGGCATTCAAAGTGGTGGTGCGGGGGGTTGCCATATCGAAATCTAGAGGGCTCCAAGGGGACATATAGCGGGAAATGCGGGAAATGGAGGAGGAGTTGGAGGACATCATGCGCAGGGGAGGCATCTCTAGTGAAGAGGGGGTCAGGATGAGGCAGCTGCAACAGGCTAGTGGGGAACTCTGGGACAGGCTATGCAAATAAAGCTATAAGAAATATGTGGAGAGACAGCATGTGGGAGGAGACAAGCCGGGCAGGTTGCTGGCCTGGCTATATAAGAGTGAGGCGCCACGGCAGGTGATCAGGGAAATTAAGGGGGAGGGAGGCCAGGTCTGGAATACCCAGGAGGGAGTGAATGATGAGTTCCTAGGATACAATAAACGCCTCTTTGAGGACCCTGGCGCATCGAGAGACCATGCAATCCCGGAAACACTGGAGGATATGGGCCTGCCCACCCTGGATGACTTGGAACGGGCTGACCTTGATGCCCCAATTACGATAGAAGAACTGGAGCTAGTGATTCAGCACCTGCCCACCTGTAAGGCTCCGGGGTTAGATGGGCTCCGTAGTGAATTTTACAAGACCTACAGGCAGGAGCTGCTCCCCCCGTTGCTGGCTATGCTCAATGAGGCGTATGAGTGTGGCAGGTTGCCAGAGTCCTTGCGAGAGGCGGTGATCATTCCGCTCCTAAAACCACGTAAGCCTAGCACGGATTGTGGGTCATACAGACTCCTATCGATGCTCAACCAAGATAGCAAAATCCTTATGGCAGTGCTGGCAAACAGGCTTAAGCGAGTCATTGGTAAACTGATACATCCTGACCAAACAGGTTACGTCCCAGGCAGGAACATAACGGATAACCATAGAAGATTGCACCATATTATAGATCGAACAAAGGGGGACCCGGGTGAACTTGCGATCGTCTCGCTTGATGCGGTTGAGGCCTTCGATTCAGTGAGATGGCCCTGGCTATTGGTGACTTTGGGAGGCTATGGAATGGGGCCAGGGTACCTCAGGTGGGTTAAGATGCTATACAGCTCCCCAATCACTAGGGTTAAAACGGGTGCTACCATATTGGATAAATGGCAACTTAGCAGGCGCACTAGACAGGGCTGCCCCTGGTCGCCCATGTTATATATACTAGCGTTGGAACCATTGGCCGTCTGTCTGAGACAACAGTATGAGAAGATAGGGGTCCACAATGCAGGCGGACCGCATCTTGTCTTGTTATATGCCGACGATATACTATTGTATCTGTGCTCCCCAGAAGAGAATATACAATACATTCTGGAAGTAATGGAGCAGTACGCCGCTCTCTCCGGCATAGCGGTGAGCCCCAAGAAATCCAGCATATTCCCTCTGGGGATATACAGGTCTGTCCCACCCAGGGGCCTGCCGACAATAGCAATAACCTGGAGCACTAAGTCGTTCCGATATCTCGGGATTGACATATACCATACGGCGATAGAAGAACATGAACATAACATGGAGAAGGCAGTAGCATGGTATTTTGGTCCAGACTACCCTTGGCCATGATGGAGAGAGCTGCTCTGCTAAAAATGGTAGTCCTGCCCAGACTGTTACATTTCTTTGTAAATATCCTGCATGTGATCCCTAGGCGCTTTTTCGCTAGGCTCCACAGTTTGTGCAGGGGCTTTAGTTTGCATAACTCCAGGAACAGGGAGGCTCTCTGGAAACTACAGAATTCGTGTGACAGGGGAGGAATTGACTTGCCAAATTGTGAGATATATTATTTGGCGGGACAGCTGCAGTATGTGGCGAGGTGGCTGTCTGATGAGGACACGGCCGAAACCAGGCTGTTGTGCATGGACCCGGCTTCCTTTTTCCTAAAGGAAGTAGTATGGCTGTCCAAGCCACGGGTGCTAAGGATGGTGAGGCTGTTGGTGCTTGGCTGGTAGATGTGGCACAGAGCATGGCAGATAGTGGGATACCCGGCCCTGTTTTCTATGCAGGTGCCATTGGTGGCGCTGTGTATAGAGGACCCTCAATTGATACACAGGGTCTGAAAGTACTGGGAACCGATGGATCTGGCCACCCTGGGAGACATATGGCAAGAAGGGGAGGCACTGGGCTTCCAGAAACTGATAGAAGACACTGGGGTGCATAAGGGGCAGTACATAACCTACTCCAGAATGGTTAAACGAGCACGAGAAAAGTGCCGGCGGTAATGCTATCTGAACAACCGGATGCCGCCGTGGAGACAATATATGACATTTCAGAGGGTGGGCATGAGATATCCCGGATATGTGAGCTGTTGGGATCTAACGTGGGAAGGGAATTGCCCCAATTGAGACTTCTCTGGGAAGAAGAGGTGGGTGAGCCCATGTCAGATGGGCTGTGGGATAGGTCCCAAAGATATCATAAAAAGGTGTCCCGGAACGCAAGGCTCTAGCAGATCCAATTATATTTCACACATAGAGCATATCTCACCCCTAGAATGATCACCAGGTTTGGTGGTCAGACGACTCAGAGATGCCCCAGGTGTGGGGAGGAGGAAGCAGGATGCTACATATGTTCTGGGCCTGTCCGGAGGTGGGAAGATTTTGGGTAGAATTGAAGACATGCCCGGCCGGAAAAGGCGTCACGCTGGAGGTGGAATCGGCCTGGGCATGCATGCTGGGGGGTTTCCCGAGGCCACGCAATCTAAGGCACATTAGCAAAATGAAGGACCTAGCATACATCCTTGCCAAACGGAGGATTGTGATGTGCTGGAAAGCTGCCCAGAGTCCAAGGATGGAGTTGTGGTGGGCGAACCTCTTGAAATCGGCAGAGGCAGAAACGACTGCTTGGTTTGATGCGGTCTGTAGGGGAGGGGAGGAAGAGGTAGGACCCCTAATAGAATGGAGGCAGTTGGTGGCAACTATGGTGGGCTCCCCCTTGTCCAGAGTGATTATGATATGGATAATATGATAACGATAGACCTGCCGGTTGAAGCGCAGGCTGCTAACAAAGACACATTGGCTCAAGTTAAGGGGATGGGTGGGAGCGGGATAAGGAGTGTAATTTGTAAATGTTTTGCTGCCGAATTTGACTTAATTATTGCAATGTTTGGTGTGTTGTTAAAAAAAAAAAATGTTTAAAAAAAAAAGGTTTCCTGTGTGTGGTGTGTAAGGACAGATTGTGCCAGAAGGTGTGTTTGCAAATAGGAGTTCACATGGCTATGGTTATGGCTGTGCAGTTCAGGAGGCAGAATGTATGGCTTTTGGGGAAACTCCTGGATACATTGATTGGAAGTGTATGCAGAATGCTGTGGAGTGGCTGCACACCTTGGGTTCCATCATGTGGATGTCCACTGGTACGGAGTATGTGGGATGAAGTGGCTGCATGTGGGTCCTCTTTGTGCCACTTTGGTGACTCTCAATCATCCAGACATTATTATTATTCATTACGGATGGAACAGTTTAGGACATGTTACCAGAATCTGACTGCAGTTTGGAAGTGAAGGAGAAACTTTGGCAAGTCATGGAAATGTTTCCAACGTTGCGAGTAATTTTTTTTCGCATTGCCCAGGGACAGATATGGCTGCATTCTTCCTCATTTGGGCCGCAAATGTAGAAAGTGAACAAGGCTGTTTGCTCCTTTTTGCGAGACGTTAGCATGTTCTCCTTCCACAATGAAAACATTACATTTCATAGTACTAAAATTTTTCGTAGAGCTGAAGTCCATTTTACTGATGCTGGCAATCAGCTGTTTCTGTGTAATATCCAAAATGCAGTGTAGAGCTTCTTGCAAGTATACCAAGCATTTCACCAGCAGGTGTTGACCACGTCAAATCTTCCAAACAGAAACAGCACAAAAAGGCTCTTTTCAGAGCCACCACTTCTTTTTTAGGAATGTGTGCAATGTTTGTGACGGAGCCACGCCTTGCATGTTTTACCGCGCTGTCCCTGGAGCTAATTCGGTGCATGGCACCCTGCATCCTTTCATTGGAATTCTATTTTTGAACTGCGAAACGTGGCTCTGAAAAGAGATTTATTTAGTTTTTTCCTTTCTGGTTGTTTTGTATTTCTCCTGTTCTTGTAACACGCACCACAGAAGGAAAGGAAGGGAAGGGAAGTTAGGGAAAGGGCACCAACCACAGGGATAAGAAAGGGCAAGTGAAGAGAGGAAGATGTTGGGTGGCCCTTACTTAGGTAGGGGGCTGTCCTTGTCATGTTCCCGGACCGCAGTCACAAAATCACTTCCAAATTGCTCTTGCCTGCAGAGTATCACATTGCAGTACATGCACAGTACAGTGAAATTTGAAAGTCAAGGGTCTGCTGTGGTGCGTATGGCCTGCAAGGCTGGTTTATCGTTCTGCTGCCCCACTGGAGTGTTCCTAGTGATGGCAGGAGCAGATGCAGAGAATGCTGTAGAGGAAATCAACCTACTGCTCTGTTCGAAGGGGACACCACTCCGAAATGCTGCCTTGTGGTTCGATTTGAGGTGTCGCCACATGGAGGTGGTGCCGTAGCTGTACAGACCAGGTTTTCCATGACTGAGTACTACGATGCACTCACTGCATCTCACCTGGTTAGCATGCGATTTGTCACATCTCCTATGATGGTAAATAGTTTCCATGCCCAGGACTCACTATGGCAGCAGGCAATGGGGCATTGCTCTACTTCATCCTTGTTCCCCTCTTGATCTCTAGCTACGTTACCACGCCTGTTCACTTGTCCAGTCCCTTTGGAAGGAGGTGATGGTGGTGGTGGTGAGGGTGAAGGAGTGGTTGCTGCTGAGGTAGAGGCAGTAGCAGCAGCCAAGGTTGCCAATAGTTGCAAAGGTAATATAGCACAGCAAAATTGCTCGCAAAGCAATATCAGCATGATGCAATGTGCACTGCTGCTCTGTTCTGAAAAGCCAAACACAGAATGCAGAGTAGCTCTGGGGTGTGGCCTTGTATAGGGCTGCTGTGGAGTGCTTGGAACCGGAAAGCGGCCATAAATCTTTCCCAAAAACAGTTAGATGTACAAGGGCAGAGTGTGGGTCTTCTGTAAGGGTGCACTTTTACAGTAACACTCCATACATTGCAGAAAACAGTACTTTTTCGATGTCCATGAGCCCAGATTGTGTCCAGCGAATAAGGGGTGTGGTCCCATGTTGATGTTGCGAATGTTCTCGAATGGGCCGGCTGTCCGCAGGATGCATATTATATTAGGCGGAATACATTGTGTGTATGTGCATAGGTGTCCTATGGACACTGTTGGGATCCCGGGATGAATTAAAAGTACCACAAATGTGCAGTGAACATTTTGGAACAAGCTGGGTGTTTGTAGGGTACACCAGGTGGGATGTTCATGGGCACAGCTAACCGTAGGACATTGGTGGGTACCTCAAACTACTAAAAGTATGTCACATGTTTCTTCGCACATGCTGGACAGAGGGTGGTGTTGTCAGGACACAGAGGAAGGGGATAGATCGGGCAGGTGCGGTGTCCTTAGGACATCTCCATTTTGCTTAATTGGGGTCATCCAAATCAGTACTGTGCTCTGCAGAATCATACCAGGATAAAAAAAGGAACAGCCACATATATACTCAGCAATAATTTACATATAAACCTTGATTTCCACACATTCATATATACTATTAGGAAAGGGAAGGAGTAGCAGAAATAGATACATGTAAAGGCGAATTGGGGATTTGTACAAGTTGGCCGTGGGGGGAGAAAGGGGTTGAGGTCTCATCGTAGCATCTCTGATCACGCTGAATTTGCAGGGATGGTGGGCTCGGAAATGGGGAAGGGGTACACTTGCAGGTGGGGCCGTGGTATTTTATTTCCTCCATAATATGTCCTTGTATGAAATCCTTTAAGGCAGCAAAATTGTTCAGCAATTCCTCCATTTTGAACCACAACCCAAAAACCTAACACAACCATCTCAAACGCTATCCACTTCACCAGACAGTACTTGCAGCCAATGCACAAACTCTTCAATGCATGCCCACTCCACCCAAAACTCCACTAACTACCCAAAACCAATACATCAGAGCATAATAAAATACCCAGTAGTGCAGTCAGTGGTCGGTATGTCCGAGGACAGCCGTGGTGATCACGGACACCTCCATCGCATTATGACCTTCTTCCATCCAAACAAATACAGCATTTGACCCATCTCCCTCTCCCCACCTTCTCCAGCCACTCTTCCACACCAACACACTTCCCAAAATTAGATTTTGGCTCTGTTCCACGCCGCACTGTCTGCGGATGTTAGCAGACCCAACATGGCGGGCGCATCGGGAAAATGTGACGCACCCTATGCTTCACTCCAACCAATCAGCGAACACGTTGCATGTCTGCAGACATGACATAGAACCATTGGCCAATCAGTGTCCAGTCCGCGGAGCGAACAGGGAAGTGTGTCTGCGGACCGGACACAGATATCACACATTTTTTTGGACCTACTTTTTTGTCATTTTTAAAAAAAGCTACTGGACGGATTTCCAAGAAATTTACAAAGACCAAGACCAAGCCGCTGCTCCTGCCACAAATTTGGTGAAAATCCGTCCAGCAGTTTTGGCTGTAGGCATGAGCAAAGTTTTTCTCCTTTAAGTCTATGGGAAAAAAATACATTTTGGGACCCCCCTATAACTTTGCTCTCCCTTGACCAAACCTCACCAAACTTTGCAAAACAATTCAGAGCAGGCCATATTTTTTTTGCAAAGTTTGCCCAAAAAGTGCTCTTCGTGTGAGATGAGCAACTTAACCATAACTACACTGCGCTACCGTGGGCCGCATACCATATATATATATACATAGATACGTGATCAAGCGGTCTGTGCTCCGTGAAACGCGTCGTTTCTGGATTCTTTCCTTGCCATGCTGACATTTAATAAAGCATTGTTAGTCTGGTAAAACTTTGGATTGTGTTTTGCCTCTGTGCAGAGAGTCACCATCGACTTTCCCTGCTGTTCTTGGGAGTGCATTCCACTGGCCAGCTCCTCCCGGTTCCATCTTGGTCCTGGGAAATTGGTTTTCCTTTTTTTCCAATATATATATATATATATATATATATATATATATATATATATATATATTACATGGCCTCGGTAGTGGCCATGTAGTTATGGTTAAGTTGCTGTTTCCATAGGAAGAGCACTTTTTGGGCGGCTTATAACTTCGCTCTCCCTGGATGGATCCTCACCAAACTTGCAAAAAAAGTAGTTGGGTCACTAAGTTATAGGGGGGGTCCCAAAACTTATTATTTTTTTTCCCATATACTGAATGGGAAAAAAATTTGCGCATGGCTACAGCCCGAATCGCTGGACGGATTTACACCAAATTTGCGGCAGGAGCGGCGGCCTGGTCCCAAAAGCGTGCTTTTGTAAATTTGGTGTAAATCTGTCCAGTAGTTTTTTTAAAAATGACCAAAATGTAAGGCAAAAATATTAGTGATATCTGCGTTCGCTTCGCGACGGACTTCCTTGTTCGCTCCGCGGACAGCACCCCGATTGGCCCATGGCCTTGCGTCATGTCCGCGGACATGCAACGTGTTCGCTGATTGGACGGCGAGGGGCATGGAGCGCGTCAGATTTTCTGTGGCCATCTTGTATTCGCAGTCGACCGCGTACAGCGCAGTGAAACGTGGATAAAAAATTGTATTTAGTGCCGTGTGTTGGTGTGTAAGAGTGTTTGGGGAGGGTGGGGGAGTATGAGATAGGTTCAATGTTTTGGTTTTTATGTTCTAGACATTTTTATTGCGTTCGATTTGTCCGCGGAGAACACGGCTGTTCTGACATTTTGTAAATAAACTAAATGGTGGGGTGTTTAGAGGACGGAGTATGTGTCATTTATGTTCGCAAGGAAGGTAAAAATGAGCTATGAACACTCGTGGTGTACTTAATTGTTCGTAAATACACAAACTGGGGGTGTCCTCAGGACGCTGTCCGTATTGTAATCTGTCTAGTTGAATGTGTTCTAAGAACACTCGCAGTGTCCCGAAATGGTTGCAATTACACAAAATGGGGGTGTTCTGAGAACGTTGTTTGTATTGTTCATTGTCAGGGTGAAAGTGTTTTAAGAGCACTCCTTTTGTCCGCTAATAGTACAATTTCCTAGGGGCGTCAACCGACTTTTTGTCCACTAAAGAAACGATAAATCCGGCTGGTGTGCGCCGACATTATGTGATAATCCTATGACTGGCGCTATTGACCTGGCTGACTTGCTTTTGCAACACTAAATCATATCTCCCGCCCCTAAGCCTGATATTATCAAAGCATTCATATTCCCCGCCTCTCTCCATGACGTTACAGGGTGCGCAATGAAACTGCGCGACTTTACACAGAACCCAGAAGACAACACACATTATGTCACAACACAGCGCGCCACAATTCGGAATATGAAACTGTGATTTAAAAGCAAAGAGCAAGATTGTAAATAAGCCTGATATTATCAAAGCATTCATATTCCCCGCCTCTCTCCATGACGTTACAGGGTGCGCAATGAAACTGCGCGACTTTACACAGAACCCAGAAGACAACACACATTATGTCACAACACAGCGCGCCACAATTCGGAATATGAAACTGTGATTTAAAAGCAAAGATCAAGATTGTAAATGTTGTAAAGTACATTTATTTGACATCAAATGTTTAGAGAATATTCAGCAATTTGCATTTGTCTTTGTTGTCGATCCGCAAAAGTTCATGTTGAGACACGCGATGTTCCTTTGCGGTACAGAGAGTGTTAGATCAGCTTACAACTCAGTGCGCCACAATTCGGAATATGAAACTGTGGTTTAAAATTAAACAGCAGGATTGTACATTTGGTAAAGTACATTTATTTCACATGAAATGTTTAGTGAATATTCAGCGATTTGCTATTGTCTCTGTTGTCGATCAGCAAAAGTTTATTTGGAGCCACGCGTTGTTCCTTTGCAGTGGATAGGATGTTGGTTTATGATAAAAGCAGTAAATGGTCGCTCTGATAATCGGAAGGTTGCTCCAACAACGAGCCATTAGACCACCCTATTGGTTGGTATGTTGTTTGTAGCCGCTAGTACTGCGTAAGGGCATATTGGTCCTTGGCGATTTTCCCATAAAATGGTGAGGGTCATGAAGTTGCATATTTGGACCTGCACCTGGCAGTTGAAGACCCCAACCGCTGGAGTCTGTAAATCGTGACATAGGCAAAATGGAGCCACATACCTGTTTTAAAAAACATAAATTAGTCTCACCAGCCAATCTTCATTAAAAATCATCATTTTATTTATTAGGGCGTGAAAATATTTGCTATCGAGTATGTTAATAATAAAATAATACTATTTTCCCATTCATATAGCGGTAAGAACCGTGAGGTATCTAAGCGGTGCTTATTATTAACCACGGTGTGTGGTGCTCATTTATCGACCATGGAAGGATGAAAGGCTGAGTTTGGCTTTGCCGGGATTCAAACTTGCGTTAGCAAGCTGTGCACGGATGTCAAAGCGAGCGCTGTACTCGCTGTGCCACTTGACAGGCTACAGTGAAATGGCACAGCGAGTAGAGCGCTTGACCGCCTATAGACCGGTTGAATTATTTCTATTAACCCACCCTGTGTCGTCTGCCTTTTTCAGAGCCCTCTAAACGACAGGGGATCAATTCGGCGGTGATAGTGTGCGGTAGAAAACATTATGCCACTTTCAACGAACAAGTTCAACTTGAGCGGTCTTTAATGCTACGCTATTGTAATTATATTTGGTAGAAAGTAATCTAAAGGGTTACTTACAGTACAATTGCAATTTCCATTGTCTACGATGGCCATTTGGCCATGCACCCAAGATTGTATGCCCTGGCAACAACCACCGCAGCATATCACATTCATATTTGCTTATAACTTTGGGTGAAAAACAAATGTATAAGGAACAAAGGTATTAGATACTATGGATGTGATATGCTGCTATGGTTGTCCTTATTATTGTATACTTATTGTTTGGTCTAGTAATGGGAGTTCATGTTTTTCTTCTTCATTTCTGTGATAAAAGAAAATAGCATGTTAGTATTAGTATTTTGTAATGACTTAACACATTGTATAAGCAATATACTTTTATTTTTTTTCCACCCTCATATTTAGTAGAGTACAAATCAGAGTACTGTGCAATTTGCTCAGTTTCTGTATTTGTTGCTAAAATCATTGGGTCTGTGGGAGAAAAAAAAATCCATGTTGGATTAAAAAAAAAACTTTTTCTGTTATGCTACAGTTTATGTGTTTGTTTGTTTTCAGTGTTCACTTGTTGTTTCTGGCTAATGCTGTATACTTTGCTTTGTTGTATTTTTTTTGGAGCAGTAACAGATTCTTCATTTGTTTTGATATTATAAAATTTTGGAGCAGTTAGATACCAATTGGCGTATTCTAACTGTCTATTTTTTTAATATATTTTAGTGGTTTTGATTTATCTATTTGGATATTGTTAAATTTTGGGACAGTTAGATACCAATTGGCGTATTCTAACTGTGTATTTTGTGGCCTAATTTAGTGGTATTAATTTACCTGATTAGTTATTGTAGAATCTTTGAGCTGTTAGATAGCTTTTGGAGTATTGTAACAGTTGATATTATTTTAACACACATTTATAATTTTGGGACAGTTAGATACCAATTGGCGTATTCTAACTGTGTATTTTTTGGCCTAATTTAGTGGTATTCATTTATCTGATTAGTTGTTGTAGAATCTTTGAGCTGTTAGATAGCTTTTGGAGTATTCTAACAGTTTATATTTTTTTAACACAAATTTATTTAAAGGTTTAAATACAGTTTATTTATCAAATTTTTGGTTTTAAGAACATCAAATAAGCGTTTGTAAGATTTGCTGGTAATCTCTGCTTTAGAGTAATGGTACTATCATTACATTCAAACCATCCGCATTTCTTTTTTATATATGCAGTGTAGTGCCCTGAATTGTTTGTGGCTCCTGCATGGTAGATTATACCTATTGTTGTGAAGGTTTTCTTACCAAGTGATATTTGACCATGTGTGAATCCAGTCAGCTTGCAGTTGTTTTTGGTACCATCTGCATTGTAACGTAGAAGCATTAGTATTACGTATTTACTATGTGTTTGTATTACTAACGTGGAGCGATTATCTGAATTGCAGGTGGAGCATAATGTACCATGGTTTGCATTTTGTACAAGTTGCTGAAATGGAATGGATTCACAATTTGGTATTGATATATATATGAAGCGTTCATTGGGGATTTCTTCTTGTGTCACATTGTTGCAGAGAGTGCATGTATGTTTCCACATGTATGAAATCTGAAAGATTTCATTTATAGGTATGTTTTTGTTTTCCAGTACTTGTAGTAAGTACATTAGAAATTCTTGTGGATCTTCCTGTGAGTTTATAGTGAATTTCACCATTCCAGCACAGTAGTCCAATTGTCGTCTTATTCCAAAAACACTATATGTGTTGTCAGGATTGTTTGCTGCATTTCTGTGAAGTACTAACATTTGCAAACACAAAGGGTCTGTACTGTGTGAGTAAATGTTGTCAACAATTGGTGGTAATTGAAATAGAATATTCATTGCTACATTTGCATAGCAATTTATACTAACTATATTTGAGAATTTAAATGGTCCAGGTAGTTCTGTATCTAACTGCTTTTTTTGGAGTTTGTCTTCCTTCTTTAAAGAAGTGCCTGGTTTACTTTCTCTAATAGATTCTTTTTTGTTTGTGGTACTTGATGAAGTATTAGTTTCTTTTACTCTCTTTGGAGGATTTGCAGTGACGTCCTGTTGCATTTCTGTTTGATTTAGTTTTCTTTTATAACGTTTTAGTTTTTGTGGAACAGAATATGTGTTTAGATGGGGAGTGCATAGTGAGCGAAGTCTATTATATTCTAAAATGCAAGGAATATCAGCGT
The DNA here is from genome assembly GCF_040938575.1 of Ambystoma mexicanum. Classification (NCBI taxonomy): domain Eukaryota; kingdom Metazoa; phylum Chordata; class Amphibia; order Caudata; family Ambystomatidae; genus Ambystoma; species Ambystoma mexicanum. The sequence continues at coordinate 1,346,824,227 of NC_090929.1, forward strand.
TTACTTTTCTTGCATCAAAGTTGATTAGAAATAGACCGTCAAGTGTACGCAAGCGTGATAGTGCTACGTAGCTCATGTCTTCTTTAAAGACTGTGTTACCAATATCTATCATTGCTTTGTCTAGGGTAAGACCTTGTGATTTATGAATCATGACTGCGTATGCAAGAGTTAGAGAAAATTGTTCTCTGCGTACATACATATCTTTGAAGAGAAGGAATCTAGCTGTTGAGCGTCCTATCCATTTTACTTCTGAAAGTTTGTCAAAGAGTATATTGACAAACTGAATTTTGTTGTCATGTGGGTATGTTTGAAAGCCAACAACTGCACCCAATGCTCCATTAACTAGTCCTTGGTCCACGTCAAGGTTACGTTTAAGCATTACTCTGCAATTTAAGGATAATTTTGACATCTTTTCTAAGCCTGCTGTGTTTGAGATTGATTTTTCTAAATTATTTAGTCTTGTTGTGGCTTGGTCACACATGGGTAGTGTCATACCATGTACATGTAGTTTGTCTGTGGCGTTAATTTCCATTATTGGTTGCATTTCTTTACTTAGCATGATTTCATTGAATTTGAAACAGCTTGCAAGAGTTGGCATTAAGGCCATACAATTGACATTTTTGTGGGCTAATTGTTCCATAACATCTGTAGCACATGCATTATCGCCATAAAGTGCATTAATGTGCCGGGTTTTCAATGTTGCTTCTGCTTCTTTAGAAAGTAAACCAACTCTCAAACTTTTTAAAATGTTGGCATAAGTTAGATCTGCAGATTGGTGCATGTTTTCTGTTAATTCTCTGTATTGGAAATGTTGCCAAAGGTTGACATTTCCAATGCTGCCAACAGTTTTACGGCAGGGTTTGTGCCCTAATGTTTTAAAAATAGGTTCACCTTTTACTGGTGTTAATTGAAGCAGATCTCCAAAAACAATAATGTGTTTTCCTGCAAAGAGCTCTTCATAGTCTGTTTTGAGTACTTCTTGTAATCTGAGGTGAATAAAAGCTAACATCAGGTTGGAGACCATGCTCACTTCATCTATTAGTAGCATTTTCATTTGTTTCAATACTCTGCGTAATTCCATTGCAACTTCTGCAGAAAGTTTGTAATAGTCTAATTTGTTCTGGTGTTCTACTGGTGATAGTAGTAATCGGTGTAATGTAACACCACCTATGTTGTAGACAGCTAAACCTGTGGGGGCAGTGACAACAGCTGACATTTTGTTGTTTGTCAATTGTTGAAGGAACTTACTAATGATTTTGATTAGGAATGTTTTGCCAGAACCAGCTTCACCACTGATGTACAGTAGTATAGGTTTATAATTATGACAGGAACATTCTTTATTTTCATGTTTTACACCATGTGCAATTTGTTTTGTTACTTCTTGAAAAATGCTACTTTGCTCATTGTTTAGTTTTGATTGTAGTATAGTTAAGTCTTCCTTATCTTCATACTGACACATGGTGTTTTCTACTTCCATCATAGCTAATTCTGCCTCATTTGTTATTAGTGGTTCTCCCAGTGGTTCTTGGCTTCCTGTTACAGAAGGTTGACTACTGTCAGGAGTATCCTTATCTAGTTGGGCTTGGAGTTCTTCTTCATGTTGCTGTTCATAGTGCAACATTGTTTTGCACTGTGTAAAGTTTACATCCGTTATAGTGCTTTCATTTGCTTTGAAAGCATCCTCATATGAGTCATAGTTATCTAGTAATTGTTTTTCTTTTCTCCATGGTTTGAAGAGTTGCAGCAGGGACATGTAATATACTTCTTTATGTTGAGGAGTCTTCAATGACAATTTGATATGATTAATTAAATTTGGTTTAGTGAGTTTAACTAAGCTGCTTTCACAGTCTGTCACTCTATATTTACCTTTTTTTCATCAGGTTTCATATTATTTTTGTATGTGTAGTTTTGGGCTATTTGGTATAGACACATGTTTTCCAAAGTATTACTTCTGTTTGGGTAGTATGTGTCCAATAAATTGTTTTTTAAAATGTCTTGGCTGTTGGGATCATGTTTGGCTATTGTTTCTATATCTTCATATGATTTTAGAACTCTTTTTCTATATTTAGCTGGACCAAGACTTAGCCATACTATATTTTCAGATTTACCATACAATGAAGTACCAGTTAAACGATCAGCTGCTTCATAAGATCCACATTCTCTATGGGTGAGCATTTGTATGCCCAAGCTGTATAATTTCTGAGATACTGTTTTATCTGATGACAGGTCATTCCAGAGGTCTTGGAGCTCTGTCTTTTCTGCTTTAGTTAAGTATGCTGTGACATATCGTGCAACTGCAGTAGAATTGTCTGCAATGTACTGCACATCTATGTTTGCATTCCATAAGTGGGAAATGATTGCATTATAATCATTGATATATTTTTCTTCTTCTTTTCTTTTTATGTAATATGTATTTTTAGGTGACTTACCTTTAACACTATGTCTAACTGAAGACATGAGGTTGTTTACTTGACCTGTATTTGTAACTGGTCTAGGGAAACCAAATCGGCATTTGGTGTAGTATTTGCCTTTGTTTTTGTATTTGCGACGACAATATTTTCCACATTTGTGTCTTTGAAATTGTAAAATTTGTGCACGAAGATCACTATTTGTGGCTTCTGATGGAATTTCACCAGTGACATATTTTTCAATAAGCTGTAAAACAGTGGCATCACTGTCTTGACCAAATTTAGGAGCATCTTTAATCCATAAAAGCATGTGGATATGTGGTGCTCCTCTGGCTTGGTATTCTTTTCTCCAAAAGAAGTGTTGCACTTCTCCAAGGGGAGGAACAGTTTTATTACAAATAAAATGTAGCATAGCAATGAAGCGATGATAAAAATATCTTGAAACATTAACAGGATCCAAAGAACAAAGTTCTCCAGGTGTTAGAATATCTATGTTTGTTTTGTTTTTATTTGATATGCGTAGGAAATCATTTAAATCTTCCCATGCATATTCTGCACAACTTAATGTAACAAACCAAGTGGGTGGGCCAAGGTTTCTGATCATACAACGTACATCTCCATGATGTCGAAACCAGTACTCTTTAGTACCACGCATATTTGCTAATAGATTTGTAATATTTGATTGTAAAACCTCATCCTTTTGTTGCACTTTCTCTAATAATTGGGTAGCTGTCATATTTTGAAAGTGTATTCCTGATTTTATTATGTGTGCGACTCCGTAACATAAATTTGCTAGTTCACTTTCAAAGAGTAGGTGGAATATGTATTCCACATTTTGTCTAAATCTTGGATCTTCAGAATACATCCGTAATGAGTGGTATTCTGAAGCTGAGGAAAAGCACGTGCTTCTATACTTTTTTCCCATATACTGATTGGCGATCCTTTTGTTTGATGCATTTGGTAAGTTTCTAGTACATCTTGTACGGTGTCATTACAGTGCAAAGGATGAATTGTGTAATGGTCTAAAGTATTTGATATTGTAGCAGGATCTAGTAGCTCAAATTGACCAGCTTCTTGTGTTTCTTGAATTATTTCAGTTGTATCTTTCAAGTTTTCTTCAATATTAATTTCTTTGTAATATTCATTATTCTCTTTAAGATATTGGAAGGCTTGTCTAACTTTATATAAATCTACCAGCTGTTGCCATATTTTTTTGTCTTTTGTAGGTACTCCATTTACTAATATAATTACAGATTGCTGCATTGGACGTTGCACTCCTAGAGTATGCACATTTTCTTTTAGATTTAATGGTAAATAAACTACTTTCCCATGAATGCCTTTTACCAATTCAGAGGGAGGTAATTTTGCTGTTTTTGGTTGAAGGCGTATTATTGCTTGAAATGGGTGTACTGTTTGAATTATGATGCTCTCATATAAATTAAGTTGTTGTAGAGGTTTTGGTACTGGGTATAATTCCAAATTATTTGTGATAGAACGTGGAGGAGTTTGGTTGTTGTCAAGTTTTGTAGTGCAATAACTGCAAAGTATTAAGGGCTCAGTTATTTCATATTTGTTTTCTGCTAGAAGGTAGAGAGCTAATTCAAACCATTTAGAATCTTCATTGTCTTCTATTTTGTATGATAGGTCCACAATTTTTGTGTTACTTTTATAAAAAATTCTACGGCAACATACACATACATGGTTTGGGACTTCAGCTGATGTACTTTTAAATTTTAGTATTTCTTTTTTGTATGTGTTTAGCAAAAGGTTGCCATGTGTAGAATTGTTGCTTAATTGGTTTAAAGCTATTTCATTCTGTAAATGGCTTTCACTTCCAAAATATTTTTTCTGGATATAGTGAATTTCTTCAAGTAGGTCTTTTGCTGTACCATGTAGAAGGATGTTATTTAACTTTGCTAGTGCTAAAGCAGGACTTTTAGCATAGTACAGTTATAGACTAGATTTCTTATAGTTGAATGATGTGTTGATATCCTTTTGATATCATGGAAAGTGGTTTTACAAGTAGGTCCTGTAATGCAGGCCAATGAATGTCCTTGTAGTCCTGTGTACTTGCGCACTGGACAAGTATCTATATTTTGCAGTAATTTAATTTTGATTTTGTATTTGCTTTTTACATATTTATTGAGGAATTGGTGTAAAGATTTGAAACATTGTTTGGGAATGTTACACATTGACGTGCATGGCCATTTGTACACCAGACGTTCTGATTCAGTTGAATGGAGGGGTAATTCTAAGTTTTCAGGGCATATTTTTGTAAGGAGTACTTCTTGTTCCATTATGGTATTATTCACTTTTTCATAACCTCGACCACTGCTATTTATGGCAATTGTATTCGTTTGCTTTTGTTTGTACGCTTCTTCATTAAAATATGGTTCTGTGCTCGTAGTGTGATTCCATTCACCGCCGCAGATACTTAAGAAGTTCTTTATGTTGACATTTTGCTTATTGAGAAGTCTTTTTTGTAATTTAGTTATTAGTTTTGTTAGTGGTTTCATTTTGTTTAACAGTAAAATAAATAAATTTCTTTTGAGAAGAATTGCACTGTCCATCAATGCTTCTAAGATTAATTTCCTACGATAGGTTTTAAGCTTTGAACCTGATTTCTCTCCTGTTTTTATAAGATTTTGAAGGACTTTGTGACGGTATAATTTGGCTAAAATACTTTTCTTGGTATGCTTACTTTGCACTATATTAAAATTTGAAGAAGTAGTTTTATCTTTACTGATAGCTGATTTTCTGTTAATTGTTTTTTGGTTTGTTTTACATTTTGATAGAGGAAGCGAAGTTGTTGTACTTGAAACTTCTTGTGTTTCACTAAATGATTGTATTAGCTGTTTTGTTTCAACTTTTTTTACAAATTCTGCTAGAGATGGATGCTTATGTTGGACACCTTTATTTTCATTTGCTCTAATTTTGCGTTGCTTTCTACAGAGTTGTCTTTTGGTAGGCATTCTTTAGGGTCTGTTGAAAAAAATAAAGAAGATATGGGTTGGGGTGTTCTGGAATGTATGTGTGCTGTGTGCATGAGTGTTTGAGTAAGATGATAAAGATGTATGTAATGGTGTGTGATTGTGCATTGGGAACTAAAACTAGTAGGGATAGGTATTCTTGAATTTATGTGTCACTAAACTGGGGTTCAGATGACAAAAAAAAGTAAGCTAGTGGTGTGGAAAAGTACAAATAGTAAATCTAATGCATACAATTAAAACAGTTGTTTGTTCTATAATATGAAAATTGTAGTGGTTCAGTTGGCTAATTTGTGTGTCCAAAAATAGAAATTTGTGGGCCATTCTGGTTGTAAATCGCTGTTTAAGACATGGACATTTTTGGACAAAATGGTACAAAATCTCTATTTTAAGAAACCAAAATAGCTCGTATTAATGTTATAGTATATTTGATTAATAATATAAATATTATGGTGATATTTTACTTACTTTTATTTTTAAATTAACAGGTAACTTCTTAGTTTTTCTTTCTTCTTCGAATTTGGCTGCTTCTTTTCAGGAAACTGGTCTTCACTGCAACTGTAAAAGCTTCAAATTAGTAACTTTGTTTGTATATAGCACTGTTTTTAATTTAGATATTGATTTTTTAATTGAAATCCCCAGTGCCTTCTGTAAAACCATTAAACTAATTTATTTACATAAGATACATTGCATCAGTTCAGTACATATGATATGTTCTTAATGAACAAATTGTATTGAATGACTAACTGTAGCAAAAATAAAATATCTTTACTATGTCTTGTGAAATTTATAATATATTAGTGAATACCACTATTTCTGTAAGTAAACTGTTCTAGGTAATAGCACCTCAATGTCATGTCTAATTTAAAGTAATTAAGTAAATAAATAAATAAAAAACAACAAATATGAAATTGTATAAGTATTTTTATATAGGTTTAAACATAGATTGTGTTTGCATGCAATTTTGTTTGAATATATGTAGTCTATATATTTCATTTAAAAAATGTTAGTTTAACATGATTTGAGTGTGTGTGTATAAAGAAAGTAAAAAGTATAAAGGTGTATAAGTGATAGTTGATTTTAGGAAATTGAAAAAAGTACAGTAAATTCATTTTACAGATTTTACAAGGTAAAAGTCTGTTTGAAAATGTGTTCATCTACCATAGCTCTCAACTCACACGCTTTTGGCGGGTGTCACACGCCTTGTAAAGGGCAGACTCACCCGCCAAGCCTCCTGCACGCCCATTCATTCCAATGGGCATCTCACCCGCCAAAAACAAAATCGGGTGATTTCACCCGCCTGTAAAACAAAAATGTCATCTACTATACAGAAAATATGCATACCTGAAGTTTGTGTTCATGCATATGGATATGCATGGAGCTGCAAGTAGAAATCCTGAAGACTTGTACAGTATTTCTGGTAGATGCTGCTTGCCAATGATATGAGACTTGTACTCAGAGAGATTCAGAGTACATTTGCAGTGCTGATCTATGATGATGCAGTTAGATGTAGAGGTCTTGAATGTGATTGGTGCATGGTCATGTGATTTTTGAGGTACATCCAATGAGGGAATGGCAGAGAGAGTGTAGTGGAAATGGTAGAAGGGCTGTTCATGTTACGATATGTCCGCGGACATGGCGGTAGTTCGTGGACATCGGGAGTTACATCCGGGGATTTTTGGGTTCAGAAGTCATGCAAATGAGAATAAGCACTGAAAGGGATTGGTCAGGAAAGTTTGGTGGGTGTGTTGTGCCAGGAGAGATTTTCTCAGATACTCTTTTTGCTGAGAGAACAAAAGATAGCTATGGCTGTGTGTTTCAGAAAACATATTGTTTGGATTTTAGGAGATTTGTGGATACATTGGTTGAAGGTGCATGCAGAAAGCTGTGGAGTAGCTGTAGATCTTGGATTCCCACATGTGGAAGTACACTGGCATGGAGTACGTGGAATGAAGTGGGTGGACTTGCTACCTCTCTGTGCTACTTTGGAGACAGAACAACATCCAGACATAATTGTAATTCATTGTGGAGGGAACAGTTTAGGACTTGTGACTGGAATCTTTTTGCAATTTGCTATGAAAGAAGGACTGAGGAAGGTTATGGACATGTTTCCTAATTCTCAAGTGATATTTTCACGGATTGTGCAGAGACAAATGTGGCTTAGTTCTTCTTCATTTGGTCCACAAATGGAAAAAGCAAGGCGCAATGTTAATAAGGCTGTTTGTGGCTTTCTAAGAGATTTTGGCATGTCTTCTTTTCACAATGAAAATAATATGTTTTGTAGTACATACATTTTTCGCAGAGATGGAGTCCATCTTACTTATGCTGGCAATCAGATTTTTCTGAGAAATGTACAAAATGCATTGCGACCTTTTTTGGAATTACAACAACGATTTTGAAGTAGATGTTAAGCATTTACAATTTTTGACTTACAAACACCACCCAAAGGCTCTTTTCAGAGCCACCACTTCTTTCTAGAGAAAATTACAATGTTTGTGATGGAGTAGCAACCCAATTTTTTTAATGTTGCGAACTGTCCTTGGACTTCTAAAAAATACAAAGATCCCTGCTTCATTTATTTTCACTTCTATTTTTTAACTGGGAAAGGCGGCTCTGAAAAGAGCCTTATTTTTTTTGGATTTTTGTAATTTTGTATTTTTTTTGGTTTTTCAGACACGACACACTAGGAGAGGAGGGTAAAGGAGGGTAAAGGGGGGGACACCAACCACAGGGATAAGAAAGGGCAAGCTGAGAGAGGAAGATGTAGAGTGGGTTTTATTTGGGTAGTGAGCAGGTCTTCTCGTGCTCTGAGACGATAGTCTCAAAAGCACTCCGAAGTCGCTCCCCCCTGCAGAGTACTGTGTCACAGTACATACATACAACTGTGACCCTCGGAAGGTAAGGGTCATCAGCATTCTGTATGGCCTGTGAGGCAGCTTGAGAAAGACGCTGTCCCACAGAGGTGGTCTTGTGGTGACAGGATCAGAAACAGAGGATGAAGTAGAGGAAGTAGAGGAAATCAACCTGCTACGTTCTTCGCAAGGTACAACCCTGCGAATAGCCCCAGAGTTAAATGACCTCAGGTGTCGCTTCATAGTAGTGGTCCCAAAGCTGTAGTTACCGTGCTTCCCGCGACTGAGTATCATTTTGCACTCATTGCAGGTAACATGGTTCGCACGAGCCTTAGGACCATTCCCATGAATGGTAAATAACTGCCACACCCAAGACTCACGCCTAGTGCGGGATTTCCTCTACCTCATTCTCGTCATCCTCTTCTTCCTCCTCCGCATCCTCAGTCCTGTTCCCCTCTTCAGGCCCTTGGGGAGGTGGTGGTGGTGGTGGAGGGGGTGGTGGTGGTGCTGAAGCAGGTGCAGCACCAAGTGGCAGTTCAGCAGCCAAGGATGCCATGTCGATGATGGTGTAGTCTGCAGGTGGCAGCAAAAATCACTGTGTTCTGAAGAATATGCAGAAACAGCCAGAAACACAATGGGAATAAGCTCTTGGGCGTGGTCTTTTATAGGGGTGCTTGTGCGTGGTCCGCGGACATGCGCACTGTGCGAGGACAGATCGAACACAAAAAAAGGATCGGAAAGTTTCAAAAGGTATATAGAAACTCAAGATTGCTATGTGGGACTTGTGGCATGGTGAGATTTTATTGAAAAATATTATGGATTAACTGAAAATGTACTTTTAAATTGTGCGGGGACCCGAACAGTGTCCGCATTTCAGGACACACGATGAGCGTGGGCGCGGTCATATGATCTGTTTGCGAACTAGTCTGCGAAGGAAGCGCCTGTCCGCAGGACACCAAGTGCACGGAGATTGGTTAGCGCATGCGCATTGATGTCCTACGGACACTGTTCGGGTTCTGAAGTAATTAAAAGTGCATCACACGTGAAACGAACATTTCAGTACACCGCGTGTGTTCTTAGAACAGTTTAAACTTGGTAGCGAACAGTAAGGACAGATATAGTGTTCTTCAGGATGCGTGTAATTTAGTTTATGTACGAACATTTCAGGACACCAATTGTGTTCTTAGAACACTTTCAATTGGGTAGCGAACACTACGAACAGTTGTACTGTTGTTCAGGACACATCATTTTCGTTTATTTACGAACATTTCAGGACACCAATTGTGTTCTTAGGACAGTTTTAAGTTGATAGCGAACATTACGGGCAGATATAGTGTTCTTTAGAACACTTTCATTTTTGTTTCTTTACGACCATTTCAGGACACTACGAGTGTTCTTAGAACATTTTGAACTTGCAAGAGAACATTACGGACAGATGTAGTGTCCTCAGGACAGTTACATTTTCGTTTCTTTACGAACATTTCCGAACAACCGCGGTGTCCGTGGACACCTAAATTGGTTTTATCACAAGGAACTGAAAGTAATTACAACACAATATAAGAAAAGTAACTTTATTTCATATATATATATACAATTATGACTGGGAAGGTGGGGCAGAAACGGAAACAAAAACAGGAGAATTAGGGATTTCTAGATAACTGGGATCAGGTGAAGAAGGGAAGGAAATGTCATCGAAACGCTTTGGTCCATAGACAGGGTTTGGGGTTAACTGCGTGGGATAGGGTGTGGGGGGACAAGTGCAGGTTGGACAATGGTGTGCTGTTGGGGGTTTCACATAATTTTCCACAAAGTTTTTCAAATCCATAAAATTTTGCATAAGGTCGTCCATTTTTTGATTAATCTGCTGTAGAGTGATATCCTCTGATTGTTGTTGTGAGATGCTTGGAATTTTTGTATGGTCTATAATTAAAAAAAAATGTATATGTTAAATGTACACAAAATAATATTTATTAATTGGTTTATATAGTAAAGTGTGTACCATTAGGTGGACTATTTTCTAACATTTCCTCTCGTGGGAAATGCTCCTCTAGCCAGTCGAGAGTACTACACATTTCTGTGAGAAAACAAAAAAGTAATATGTTTTTTTTTCTAATATAGAAAGTTTATAAATATATGAGTGAAAAGAAGTGCACTTACTATGTCTGGTGAAATATGTAATCAGTAGTGTATACGTCTGGTCTTGCTGTTGGTTGTGGAGCGTCTGTGAGGTAATTATGGTGGAAGCCACTTTATCTTCTTTTGGTATATTCCATTTTAAAATATGTTGTATTTACATGAATGGTTAGTGTGTTACATATATGGGTAACATTTTTTAAGTATTACTACATATACTTTGTATTTGTGCTGCTTTGTGAATTTGTTAAATGTTCCTATGTTATGATATAACTATTACCCATACCTCCCCAGAGTTTTTAGGTGGTGGTACTGTTGTCCAAACATGTTTGCGGACAGTCAAATTCAGTAGAAAGGGTTCAGTATGTTCCATATTATATGTACATAAAGTCAAAGTTATTATTGTTAAGTTGTGCTACTAAAAAACTATGAAATTCAGTAAAAAACTTTGTTAAAGGGACGTTATGGTTAAGTTGCGCTAATAAAAACCTATGAAATTCAGTAAAAAAACTTTGTTAAAGGGACGTTATGGTTAAGTTGCGCTTCTAAAAACCTATGAAATTCAGTGAAAAAACTTTATTAAAGGGACGTTATGGTTCCAAGTAAAACCGAAAAACCCTTGAAATTCGACAGTTATTGTAAGCTAAGCAACCATAACTCGCGCCACCACCGTGCACTGCTAAGACTAACACCCAGGACATCAAAGATGACATCACAAATGTCATTGATGACAAACCCCTTCAAACCCCCGTGAAGCCCATGATCTGGCGGACCCTTAAATGTAGCGGTAATAGGACTACCGCTGCATTTAAGGGTTACCGCCAGACTCGTGTTGAGGCCCAAAGTGTTCTCATTGAATTTCATTCAAAGGTTTTTATTAGTGCAACTTAACCATAACATCCCTTTAAGAAAGTATTTCATTAAATTTGATAGGTTTCTATTAGTGGCACTTAACCATAAAGTCCCTTTAACAAAGTTTTTTCAGTGACATGTATAGGTTTTTATTGGTGCAACTTAACCATAACATCTCTTTAATAAAGTTTTTGTTTAGAGAATTCCATGGGCTTTACTAGTGCATGCTATTTTTCGACAACTTACTAATATCGTACTTACCCCAATATAGCAAAGTTTTTGACCAATTTACAATGTTTCACCTTAAAACTCTGCCATTTCTCTCCTTCTAGCATAATTTTTAACACTTCTATACTTTTTCCACTGTTTTTAATTCTTTCAACGTCCGCGAACGTCTGACGTCATTGTGGACCTTCCGGACAGTGACACGTGCCCATGCGCTTGTGAACAGCATGATGACATGCCCATGAACGCGTTTGCACTTTGCATTCGGGAACTTGCTTCGACAACAGTTCGGAACTGTATTTTCTACTGATCTAGGAACTTTCAAGCTCAAAATGTACCTTTGCACAGCTTCTACATCTATTCTTACTCATTATCCACTAACAATCTAGTACAAAGCACATACTTGAAGAATTTTAGAAAAACTGCTATTAATCTTAAAAATGGCATCAGCTATTGCCATCCCTCCTCCCCAAGAGCCACCACCAGTTGGAGGACCCACACAACTAAAAAAAACACAGTTGGCCTCATTACGACCCTGGCAGTACGGGGTTAACGGCACAGTAAAAGGTGCCGGCGCCGTTAACCCCGTACCAGGCATGCTTACCGGGTGCCGCTAGGGGAAGAGGGAGCAATCAACGGGCCAACTCATAATGGCCCGTTGTTTGCTCCCTCTCCCATTCCCATTCAGACCTATGGGGGCTGAAATGGGAAATGGGAATGGGGGTCGTAATGAGGGCCAGTATTTCCAAAGTAAATGAAGAGGACCAAGAAGGTGAGATAGAGGAAGTGCCTACCTCTATAGCCCATAGAGAATCATGGGTGTGGCAGTTATTTACCACTGTTGGGAATGTACCAAAGGCTAAAGTTACAAAAGTGAAATGCACTGACTGCAACTTTGTGCTCATTTGAGGACTGCCTGGACATTACTCCTACTGGATCACCTCCATGCACAGCCACACCATATCCAACTACCGCAATGCTCTCAGAAAGATTGTTCCTTTCTTAGCAAGTAGTAAGCTGTCTTCCTCCACATCAATACTGTAACCACATAGCCTACTTCTGTGGAACCAAAAAATCCCACCAGCTACCTTGCAAGTGATTAAAGAGGTTGTTGATCCATATCTTTGGAAGACAACACTCCTCTGTTTATACTGAAACACACCACTCTGCAGGCGGAAGCAATTTTGACGTGCGTTTGAAGCTGTAATCAAGGAGCATGAGAAACAGTGCCCACTACCTTAGAAGTATCTCACGCACAACATTTTCCCCTGTCCACCTGCCCCTCCATATTAGTGATTGGTAACTCTTCCCTCATTTCCATCCTCACCTTACGTTCTAACCTCTACTGCAAACTTTTAAAACAACAAAAAAAAGGTTCCTTTAGGAACAACCTTTCACAGTTAAAAAATAGAACAAAAAAAACTTATAGACTCCATCTACTTTACATTTCTCAGTAAAGTGCATAGACTCCATACGTTTTTCGAAAATTTCCATTAGCATGTTGTGTTATGCTAATGGTAATAATGTGATGTTCATCTCCCGTTCCAAGGACTGACATGGGGGATAATGGCCGGCAGCCCACGTTATCGGTCCAAGAGACATGTGTCTGTGTGTGCCCTGATGCCTGTGGGCTTAAGAAAGAAAGAAAGAAAGAAAGAAAGAAAGAAAGAAAGAAAGAAAGAAAGAAAGAAAGAAAGAAAGAAAGAAAGAAAGAAAGAAAGAAAGAAAGAAAGAAAGAAAGAAAAATAACAGGGGCTCCGGACCATTATCTTCCAATGCAGTCCCTGCAATGGGGGATAAAGGCCATTAGCACCCGGGTTCCCAAAGAGGAAACCCAGGGTGCTAAAAAAGAGATCTTTGTTCCTACAGCGGTATGCATGTGGCGTCCCGCTGTAGGATGGAATATCCTTTTCCAAGATGGCCACCATGAAAAGAGAAGGCGGGGCTCAGTACAGAGCCCCCTTTCCCTTTCCATAGCATTCTGAAGAAGGCAAAGTCAGAACCCTATGACCACATTACAACAAAAACATTTTTCCCCTTCCAAACCTATCCTACTTTAGAATAACTTTACCACATAGCCGGCCCCAGGTGGACATGACCACTTTAACACCATCTTTCATCCCTCGTGGTCATAGCCAGTAGCCAGATTTTCCGAGTCATGACCTTATACCATCACCCGGACAATCTGGTCACTGCCCATGGCCAGAGGCTATACATAAGTCACCAAAGGTATATCACTATTTTTTGTACCTACATTATGACACTTATCAAAAATGTAAACACGGGCACATTTGCAAACCATGCTTTACAGTACTTGCTAATGCTCCTTACACGAGTTTGCTTGATACCCGCCATTTTTTTTTAAAGTGTCAAAATGTTTGTACATACAATAGACATATAACTTAGCCCCACACTTTCCAAAACCATTCAGAATCAAGTCTAGAATAACATTTCAAAATGTCATACCGTTTCATTGAGTGGCTCCAAAGTTATAAGCCATCCAAGAACTGCTTTTCACCAACCCTGTAATGCAGCAATAGGCATCGATGTCCCCAAACATCTGAAGTCGTCACGAACATCACAGAGCTGCCCCCGAACATCTTGACTGTTTGGAGACTTCGGGGGTTTCTTACAGCCATATCCCATCCCATTCTCATCACCCCTCACCTCCCCAGAGATTGTTAGATAAATTTGGCAAGTGCAATGTTGTGTTTTTTTATATTTGTCTACACCGGTGTCTGCGGACACTGCCGGAATATCCGCAAATCCAACAGGCCGGGAGTTTCGAAAAATCTGATGCACTTCACGCTTTTCACAATCCAATCAGTGGGTGCGTCTGATGTCCACGGACATCACTGCACCCTCTAGGCAAATCGTATGCCTGTCCATGGACCGTACAGGAAAATGGGTTCGCAAAGCAAAGCCAGATGTCACTCATTTTTTTGGACCTACTTTTTAGTCATTCAAAAAGAAACTACAGGACTGATTTACACCAAATTTACAAAAGCATGCTTTCAGGACCAAGCCGCTACTTCTGCTACAAATATGGTGAAAATCTGTCCAGCGGTTTGGACTGTAGGCATGAGCAAACCTTTTTTCCATTATGTCTATGCCAAAAAAATTCAGAGTGTGACATATACTTTTTTTGCAAAGTTTGATGAGGATTATTCCAGGGTGAGCGATGTTATAAGCACCCTTAATATGGATTCAGCAACTTAACCATAACTACACGCCTGCTACCGCAGGCTCTGTAACATATATAACTTCAGTGAAAAAACCTTGTTAAAGGGACATGATGGTTAAGTTGCACTATTAACAACCTATGGAATTCACTGAATACACTTTATCAAAGGGACATTATGGTTAAGTTTCACTGATAAAAACCTGTCAAATTAAGAGAAAAAACTTTGTCAAAGGAAAGTTATGGTTACAAGTAAAATCGAAAAACCCAAGAAAATCACCAGTTATTGTAAGCTATGCAACCATAACTTGTGCCAACACCTTGCACTGCTAAGACTAACACCTAGGACATCAAAGATGACATCCCAAAAAGCATATTTTGATTGTTTTTTATGAGTGCAACTTAACCATAACACCCTTTTAACAAAGTGTATTCACTGAATTCGATAGGTTTTTCTTAGTGCAACTTAACCATAACATCCCTTTAACAAAGTGTTTTCACAGAATTTCCTAAGTTTTTATTAGTGAAAAGGTTTCCTGATGGTTCATCACTGTATGCAAGTAATCAATAGTTCATCTTTTAGCATGTAGGAAAGAACTATAAACCAGGGAATGCAAGTCATGGTTGAATTGCCCAGGGGCTGAGGTTCAACCATAACCCCAGTCTCACCAAACCACTGCTGTTATACACTGCACCTATTCTGCTTCCTAGCTCAGTGTCCACTAAACCCTCTTAATGTGATCAATGGCCAGTGCTCATGTCTTTCATCCATGGCCAGACTCCACAATCCATGGGACATCGGCTTTGGCCTTGCTGCAAGCCCCAGTAAGCAAATCAGAGTAGACATGTGTCCTTGCCGAGGGCCAGGCCCGCTGGCCAGGCACCAAAGTTATATCATTATTTGTTGTACTTACGTTTGACACATTGGAAAAGTAAAACACGGGTCACTTTTGCAAAAGCACGCTTTCAGTTCCTTGCTGATGCTCCTCGCTCAGCACTTCGACTGTAGCTGCAATCAGGATTTATTTTCCCATGCAAACCTACCGCTATGGCCATGCCATTTGCCTCAATAAACAAACCAGAGAAGTCATTTTTTCTGTTCCGAGGACAAGGCCCACTGCCCATACACCAAAGTTGTATATCTATTTGTTGTACTTACACTTTGGAAAAATAAGACACAGGACTGATATGCAAAACCATGCTTTCAGGTCCTTACTGATGCACCTTGCACAGGTTTGCTGCAATATCGTCCACCACTTCGGTTGTAGCTGCAAGCAGAATTTGTTTTCCCATTCAAAGCTATCCTGATTTCGAAAAACGTGACCACATAGCCGGTCCCTGGAGGCCATGCCACTTTAACCCCATTGCTGGTCCCTGGTGGCCATGGCCATGACCCAGACAATCTGCTACTGGCCTTGTCCACAGGCTATACCTCAGTGACAGAAGGTAAATCCCTATTTGCTGCACCTACATTATGACACTTTTCAAAGAATAAAACACAGACACAGTTGCAAGAGCATGCTTTTGGGTTCTTGCTAATGCACCTAGAACAAGTTTTCTGCAAATCCTTTCCATTTTTTGAAAAGTGTCAACATCTAGTTACAATTAATAGTGATATAGCTTAGCTCCAACTTGACAAAATCCTTTCAAACTTTGCACAAACATTCAAGGTAGGGTCTATAATCTAGTTCGATTTTGACCTTTTCTAATTATGGCACATGGAGAAACAATACATTTTTATTTAGCACTAAATCTGAGAAAAGCATACTCTGGAGATTATCAGACACCAACCCGTGAAAAATTGTGATGTATTTCTATGATATATTGAGAGTTTAATAGGGTATGTAATATCCTTTTTAAGAAGATACATTAATGTAATTATGATAAATAAGGCAGTGTTGTACTACTTGATCTATTTCATCTATATACATATTGTACAATATGATCGACTTCAAAAGTTTTTGGAAATATTGAATACTGTTATCACATCTACTTATTTCTAATATGTAAAAGAGAAATACTGTCAGATGATTGAATACTTTGTTGTGGGCTTTTTACATCAGGCAAACTTCTGAAATAGTTTCAAAATGTATGAGTTATGGCATAGCCCTGCTTATCTATTTATATGATCTCTTGTAGATAAATAATCTTGGTTTATATTATTTGCTTTAACTTGTTATAATTGACTTAATTGTACCATCAAGGGAAGACTGTACCTCTGTATTAGAATAGATGAACATGGTCAGGTTGTTACTTTTCCTTCTAGTGCACCATAAACATTGAATACATTTTACGCTTGATGATGGGAAGACAGGTTACGCAGATGGTTTTTTTCTATTATTTTATTATTCAGGTGTCCTACCACAGGCCAAATTAGCGTTCAGATACATGATTCGAAAGATACTAGCAACTGTAATAAAACAGATTATTGTTACGTGATAAAGGATACAGTGTAGCTATAATGTGTCAGTGCACACTACGTTTAGGAACACAAGTGATATGGGACTATTTTAGAATGATGGGGCTGTCAGCTCCTTGATGTTGCTGAGCTGAGCAGTTGATGTGAATGTACAAGGGTTTGAAAATATGATCTCTTGATTGCATGGCTACATATATATATCGTATGATTTCTTTTGAGATCTATTGGGTCTTGTTATATACCTTTCCATTCTGTAACTTTATTTATCCTTCTATGTGACTTTATCTATTTTTACATTGTTAGCACCATGTGTTACAGAATATTGACAAATGTATGTGATGTCACTTTCTAGTTGTTTTGCATTCTCACTGATTGTGAAATCTACTCGTAATACATCTGGTCATATATGTTTTACAGACATCTCTGCATAAGAACCTTCAGAACGAAATGCATTGGCATGGTGTCCATCTGTCTGCATATCTTGGATGGCGAACAATAAGGAGAAGAGAGCAATACAAGATGAAATTAGTGATATTGTTATGCTAGAAATTACCATAATCATGAGTTATTTCAGCAATGTCCTGCTTTTGCGTGCATTCAGTTCTGATCAACTTTTATCACTTGTCACGTTCAGTTTTATTTGGGATAGCATCAGCAGGACATGAAATGAGGCAGCATTAATTCTGCATGAACAGTACTGTAGATTTGCACCAGATGGGCCAGCAAAACCACCATTCAGCAAAAGCATAATGGGGAGAACCATTGTGACATGGTCTATAGTCTGCTATGTTCTATATTAAAGAGATAGGTATTTGGAGTCAGTATCTTGAACCAAATTGTAATCTCCCATCAATCAGTTCCACCTTATTTGTAACTATATGGACACATTTCAGATTCCCCTTGAATTCTACCCAGACTATCTAAATGGGGTCTAAATTCTTACGAAGTTGAGTTTTCATCCTACCATGCATGCAGCCACTGTGACATGCTTATTGTTATAATCCTACATGATCTGCAATGTGTCCTCTGATAATGTACTAGCACATATGTTAAGGGACATTGCATTATAATGTTACCCTTGAAAAAGGCAATGTCCATGATCCCAACAAAAAGGAAAAATACATTACGGACTCTGGCCAATTCTTGAAGATAACCCCAAATATATGTCTTTACAGGGTGATTTGCATTAAGCTTACTCAAGTAATGGCCTTTTCTATTAAATTCCATTCATTCAGTTAAAGATTTGAAGGGCAACAGTAGTCTCATCTGTAAAAACAACTACCTCAAAGTCTTTTGTGCTCCCCATCAAGACCTTTGGATAGGCAACCCAATTGTTTTTTTTTGACAGATCATCTGGAAAATCCTGTGTAGAAAGAACAAGTCATGTCAGGTTTGATTAATGTAAAAGTAAAAACAGAATCAACCATTACTATTGTAATATATAGCATAGACAAAACAAAATTAAACAAGATTTTAAAAGGAAGAGGTGACTAACAAAGGTAACCATGACCTATTGGGGACACATACTTCAAACTGGAATATGTTTGTTAACAGCACAAACATAACTGTGGTTGCATATCTGTCAGAGATTACACATCCCAGCATGAACTGCTTAAATAGCAGAGAACTCATTGTGGGCATAAATCTGACAGTGATTATACATATTATGATGCACTGGGTTAAGCGTGCAGCACTTGCTGAGGGTGTATATCTGCCAGAGATTACACTTGCAAACATGCACTGACTTAAGAGCACACAACTCACTGTTGGTGCATATCTAGCAGAAAGTACAAAACCAATCGTGCACTGCATTCAGAGCAAAAACCTTACTGTAGGTGCATATCTGGCAGACACTACATGTTCCAGCTTGCACAGTGTTGTGAGCTGAAACAGCCTGCATCTGGCAAAGATTTCTCTCTCTCTCACTCTCTTTTTCTCTCTGAGCCAGAGAAGGCCCACCCATACATAATGTATTCTATGTTAAGAATAAACCGCACCTTGCTGTTTTCCAATTCCACTCCAATGCCAAAAGTGTGAGGTAAATAACTTATAGGGCTATCTCCGTTACTTGCTCACACAATCAGATACCTTGAGCTTCCAAAGTGTCCTCTCATCATCTTGTTGAAGTAGCTGATCTACAAGGGTCAAAAGATGTGTAAAGGGCAGGGAGTGAAAAGAACCTCAATACCTGCACAGTTCTCCATACCCCACCACAATGCTTGATAGTTCTCTTCTCAAGGTAGGCTTTTCCAGTGTT
Organism: Ambystoma mexicanum; assembly: GCF_040938575.1. NCBI lineage: Eukaryota > Metazoa > Chordata > Amphibia > Caudata > Ambystomatidae > Ambystoma > Ambystoma mexicanum. The sequence goes on from NC_090929.1 coordinate 1,346,843,541, forward strand.
TTGTTAGTAGATGATGAAAACATTATAAAAATCACAATAGTAAGTAGACAGTAGTAAAACATCATTTTACAATCCAAGCAATCTGTAAAAGATGTGTCCATGCTTATATTACAGTGAAATGATGGCCAACTCAGTATGTACCGGGTAGTAACAGAAGAAATCAAACATGCATTACACCATGAGAACAAAACATTAGATTGTAAGAGGTAACCGTGTTTATATCGAAACTTTCATATTGAATGAACTTATATTGAATTTTTGATAACAAATAATTTTATAGCGGGTAGGGTAAAGTGTTACATATTTTTGGGAAATGATCAGGGTAGGTTTTTAGGGGTGGCAAACGGGGGTTAGTGGGTGGACCCCCTCCCACCCAAAAAAGTGCATTCTCTATAAAATATTTTGTTCTAAAACATTCACTATACGTTCACTCTTTATAAATGTTTTCGGTATAGAGACATGTAACCATTGTAAGAATTACAAACCTCTGTTCTTGTATGTTAGTGGTGAAACTGGCACTGGCAAAAGATTGCTACTTAAATTAATATTTAAGTTTTAAAAAAATCAGAAAACAGCTTTTAAGGTGTTGTTATACCCACCACAGGTCTAGCTGCTTACAACATAAGCTGTGTAACTTTACACCAACTACTGCTCCTCACAGTTAAGCATCAGAACACACTGGTCCATCACCTCTTGTCTGCAACAGGTATATTTGAAGTAGCAACAGGGTTTCCATATTAATGGTACTATGGGTATTGGATCCCTTGACCTCCACTAGCATTCATGCTATACAGATTTCTTTACCAATTGACTTTTTTCAAGATTACACCATTGTTGATATCTATCCTGCTTTACCATTTTCTAACCACTTAGAGCAGTTTTTCATTCTACCACTGGACTCACCTTGATAACGACCTGATTGGTCGAAACACGTGTCGGCTGTTCATGACCAATAAACCCTGCATACAAGCAGACAACCTTGGTTTCATATTTTGAAGTGATTTTGTATTTTTCGGAACTGCACATTGGATATACCTTTATTTCACAGTGTCTGCATATTTGAAGTAGGCAGATTTCTGTGATCAATGAAATTTCACAAGAATAGCATGGTTTCTTATTGAATACAAGAAGTCTTAAAATTGGATAAGAAGAACTGCTTGGAGAAAAACAAATCATTGTGTTTAGTGATCTCCTGCCATTAAAACCAGACAAAGGCTGAGCTATATTCAAAAGATGAGGTCACAAAAAATGCACTACAGCACTGGGCAGCATTGGGAATGTAAATAGAAAGCATCACTACAGAGATATTCTACAACAAATGTCAGTATACAAACAACATCCTCAAATACTAAAAAGAACCTGCATTGGTGCACTTACTGAGCAGGCAAAAACATCTGTAAAACATATATTTTTTTTAAATAGACTTGTATATGAATGATATAGAAATGATATGGAAAAGAAAAAAACATCAGGCCCTCATCATGGAGTAATTAACAGGGTAAAATCAACAATGCTTCTGTTTAAATGCTAACCCTTCTACAATGTTGCCAATTTAATAAGGCAATGCTTCTAACAAAAAGCAAACTACAGTCCACATCAACTGCATAGATACATTAGATGGCAATGATATGACACTCTCTATGTGTCGACAAGTCAGTCACATTATGATTAAATCACCTACAGAAATCTGTATCCAATATAGTGCGGTTTCAAAAAGCATTCTCTGTCTGCCTCGTAGAGTACTAGAGTAATTCTAAGATGCAACCTTAAAACCACAGTTTAGTTTATGGAGTAATAAGAACAGTTCTTGGTTTACAATCATATGCAAATGAAAATAATATCAAATTTGTCATCATCAACTTTGACAAACATTGAAGAAACTAAAAAACGTAAAAAAAAACACACAACCTCAGCATGTTTCCTGCTTATTAAGGACATGTTCATACAAAGAGAAGTCTGTCTGTATTTCTCTTGCATACGCTGTGACAATTCACAATTCTCAACTTATAACCTACACTGTATTTTCATGCAATAACAGCAAAATCAGATATACATTGTATTTTTGAATGGAACCGACTAGCGGTACCACCTGGCGTTGCATGGGTCTGTAGCTGAAATACACGTGGGGGTCTGCTATAGCCTTGTGTATTTTCTATTGTGTCCTAACCTCCTATTTATGAAAAATTGCAAAATCGAAAATCTCCCGAAATTACCAATACTGATAGCATAGGGCCATATCCTCCCGTGAGCAGGACAAATGGGTGTGGTTGGTCAGATTTCACTATTGCCAGTGCACCCTAGACTGGTATGCTGAACTCGGGCCAAAACCTCAGCCCATCAACAGTTGTTAGGCTGGAACCAACAATTGCAAAATCGGCAATCACCCGAAATTGCCCATTCTGATAGCGCAGGACCAGACCCCACACTGTGCAGTGTGAATTGGTGGGGTTGGTTAAATATCTCTATCGCCAGTACACCCCAGACTGCTAGGTCGACCTTGGCCCAAAATTTCAGCCCACCAACCGTTGTGTGGCTGCTGCCATCCCCCAACATACAAACAAACGTTACCAAATAATTATATAGATTGTGCCCATTGTACAATCCATGATTTTATATGTACGCTGTACCTAAATAAAAAAAAACAAAAAGAGAACGAGTTCAAAATGTAACCACAATTCTGTTACTAGAAAACACAGATTACCTGTAAACCCAGAGAATGTCAAAATCCCCCCACTAAAATATACTTCAAATGTATATTCTCTGTAATGTTACAGTTAGAATATGGCAATGGGTATCTATTTAAAAACAAAGAGTGCTCCAAAAATAAACAAAGTGATATCTTTATTCAATAAAGTAAATACATTAACTTGCACTTACAGAAGTTGTTACACAAATTACCGTTATATGCCATCAGCTATCTAACTACTTTAATTAAACGATCAAAACAAATAACTATTTTTTCAAACAATGTATTATCTCACAACTCAAATATGTTTTTTTCACTCCACCTTGGATTTTATTTTCCGATGACCCACTGATTAGAAATACGTTACTACAACAGCAATGTACTACACTAACTGTTCTACAAATCAAGGTGCATACAATCTACTATTTATGCATCTTTGCGGTAAAGAAGGTAATGTTTGTCATATTTTCCACATTATGTTATACAACTAATTAACTATTCTTCATAGACATACTGCAAAATGAAATTCCCATTTCACCATAATCAGTGCAAGACAATACTGAGACTACAATGTGAAGATGTACGCAGACATTGCATTTGGAGTCTTGGCCTGCCAGGAAATGCTGCTGTTCATTGAGTGCAGCTGCTGCTGTAATTGCAGTGTCTACTGAGTCTGCTTTCCATTGCTACCAAGATGAGCAGCTACTCCTTACTCCTTAAAACACTCCACTACCGACACAGAGCGTTGCAGCATGTTGGCGGAGTGTAGGCCTGCCTTGAAATTCTGCTGTTTGTTGAACGCTTCTGTTGCTGTAATTGCACTGTCTACTGAGTCTGCTTTCCATTGCTAGCAAGGAGGAGCTACTCCTTCAAACACTCCACTCCTGACGTGGAGCTTCGCAGACTGTTGGCAGAGTATTTGCAGAGGACTTGTGGTGGACTGTGTGTGAAGGTTTGAGGCACCTCCCGCTGGACATGGAGCAGTCATCAATTCTGAACCAGGAAGTCCTCTCAAGGTCCCGCAGCCAAGCCAAGCTGCAACTAAATGGAGGTAAAGGTGGGAGGGGCCACACCACTGGCATCATGGGTGCCTTACCTTCTGCCAAAATGCTCCCCATAAATTAATTGGAGGGATGCAATATCTCCCCCCTCACTTCATGGGCCACTGGCCTCGATACTGGACATTGAGAACCAGGGAGGGTACAGCTTGCTTCCAGCAACAGTGCTCTTAGGCTCCAATCCAAAGGACACGGCGTGGACCAGAACTAACCTGGCAACAGTGGAGCTTGACATGACCTTGAGTGGACGTTTTTCCAGCACAGCTGCTACATCCTCTAGCAAATAACAAGGGGGGTCCTGGGAGACTCTCTTGCAGACATGAGTCCTGGTTACAAGAGCCTTACCCAGAGTCTTTAGCTCACTATCTTTCACAGAGGAGAAATATCCTAAACATATCTGTCTTTGTCCTGCCCTTGGGCAGTCCAGCACCGAAATGCTAGGCAATTCTCCTCTGAACAAGACCAACACCAACCCCAGACACGTGTTTCGGTCTGGTTGAACCTCATCAGTAGGGTATTGCTGTGCCTCTCTAAGAATAATGAGCAAGGGGTCCACGTGTGGTTTCCCCTACTTACTGAGGGTGAGGCCCAGAGTGAACCCTTGCTCACTATTCTTAGAAAGGCACAGCTCCACCCTACTGATGAGGACCAACCAGATCGAAACACGTGTCTGGGGTTGCTGTTGCTACTCTTGTTCAGAGGAGCATTGCCTAGCATATCGGTGCTGGACTGCCCCAGGGCAGGATAAAAACTGATATGTGTGGGATATTTCTTCTCTGTGATAGATAGTGAGCTAAAGACTCTGGGTAAGTCTCTCGTAACCAGGACTAATGTCTTGCAGAGGGACTCCCAGGACCCCCCCCCCTTGTTAATTTGCAGCCTCTAGCAGCCTGCTTGAGACCCTGGTTCTTTGTGGGAAGCTCTTCTGGCTCCAGACCGGCCTTATTTGGAGTGGGGAGAATGCCTGAGATAGGGCACCGGCTGTTGGAGGTCCCTGGGATTTCCGAGTTGCGCCTGCTAATATTGAGCCCTTGCGAACTGATATCCTGCAAGGTTTTGAACACAGTGTGATATCTATACCCTGAATTCTCCCTGACCAGGCAAACACCATGCTGCCTGGGGTCTCCCTTGCCAAAAAGGTGGTGGCAATAAACAAAAACCTAAGTCTATCAAGTGGCATTTCAGAGCCACTGCACAGTCCCTGCAGCCGAACAAAAAAGTAGTTCCTCTTCCAACAGAGGAAGGGTGAGGCAACGTATCAGATGTGGACCTTCTTGCTGGTACGGTGCTGAGTGTCTCCCCTCAGAAGGGGACACCACAAAGTTTAACAAGAGAAGTGATCACGGGGGTGTCCCAACCCTGTACAGAGAATGAGGGACATTGCACTACTACTGAGTCTGTGCCAGACCCAAGGCACACTGTACCAATGGTGCCCCATGGCTTGCCAAACATGGGGTCTATGGCTACCGAGGATCTGGAAACATGGCAGATGGCCTTGCGGAAGTCAGTTGAGGCCCAGCAGAAGTCAATCACTGTGCCAGACCAAGGCAGTGTTGAACAAACCAGAAGAGAGAACTGCGCCTTGGCAGCCAGTCTCACAAAAGACTTTGCAATACTAACTCTCCAATTGATCACGAACAATGCGGCTATGGGCGATAAAAGTTGAATTAGAGAAATGGAAGACGACCTGATCCTGGATCCAAGGGCCCCTAAAAAAAGTTGAAACAAGGATTAGTCTCCAGCCAAGTCGAGCAAAGGGCCACTCCTCAAAGCACCCTTAGAGTGCCTCCAGTAAGACCAAGGATGACCGACTGCAGGGGTTGCCCTAACGGGCAACTCCAGTGTTCTTCGAGTTCCAGTGAGGATCAGTGAGCCCCGCTGCTGTGTCAAGAGTTTAAGAACTCATGGATATTGAACAAGAACACAACCATCAAAAATGGGAGGCTCAGTGTGCCCAACTTCAGGCTTCAATTGGCTCAATAGTCTCTATGATATGATAGGTTAATTTTATTTATCACCTTGTTTCCCTTTCTGAAACTTTACAAAAACCTTAATGAGAACTATGCAGACCAGTCACCTTATTGCTGCTGATGCACTTGAAACTTATCTTTATAGAATCTCATATTGAAGCATCAAGGGAAAAAAGATCAAAAGAAAGGGAGTCTTTAAAACAGTTATTGAACTAATTGCGGATGCAAGAGAGTACAAGTCTTTCCTGGCATGTTTTAGAGATACCATCAGTCTAATGAAGAGCCAAGATCACTTAGGGTGCAGAAAGGGAGCCACCTCAAGAGTAGAAGTTGATTTAACATCTAATCCTCCACAATCACCTTTAGGTCGCAGAGAAGGGTGCAGCTTCCCGACATCGACATCTCTAAGAGAAAATGTATAAGTATCATGTGGTGACCTGCGGCTCCAGCGAGTCCAGGCACTGGCTCAGTTACAATAGAAGTTTGTATGCCTGCAACTGGTTCCCAGGTCCCCTGGGATAGACACACGGAGTGCCAGAGCTTGACTGACACCGGCAACCCAGTTGAAGTTGTACTCTGACCTTTTCCAAATTTTTGATAAGGACTCCCATAAGGTTCTGAAACCTGCATTGAAAACTGAAGAAAAGAGAAGAAACTCTAACAAAGAAACAGCATAATATCGAAAGTGACATGAGGAGGCTGCGCTAGAAACTTTATTAGAGACCTAAGAACAGTTTCTGTTACTTTACCGAGCTACCCACCATCATTTGAACAACACACGGGGGATTCCAATATATTGTCCCCCACAAACAACATCTGGTGTACAAATACAAATACTGGTCGTCTAGCAGAAGAGGAACATTTTGACTCGGAAGTTGAGGAAGACACCCTGCTGCAGTTGTCTACTTATGAGCACTACGAATCAGAAGACCAGGAGGCCAACCCTAGGTAAAACTCTATAACGAGTGGGGAGGCACTAGATGAACAAGCTGTGGTGCCCCAAACAAAAAACATACCATTCGAAACCTCAGAAGTTAAGAGGTAAAAAATGGCCCTGAAGTGAGCCTCAGCAGAGAGACAATCTCCAGTGATGGAGAAAATGATCATGCTCTCCAGGAGGGACCGTTCGCCCCGACTGCTGGTAAAGGGAACTCTTCTTAAGAACAGGCTGCGAGGGACTTCTCAATCTTGCTCAGAAGGGAATCATCCATCAGTGTCACAAGTTGGCCTAAAGCTTCCCCACAAGGTTTTCTTGGAGAGAGTATTAAAGGCTGAGGATGGCCTTATATTGAATTGAGCCAACATCATGAGCCTTCTATGCAACGTACCACAACTAAGGGTTATCGAATCAAAAGACATCAAGATAGTGGATTTCCTGAGCAAACAAGAGAATGACGGTACTCTTGCACATGGCCTCTTCTGCTTTGATAGCTCTTATGCTGAAAGCAAATTGTGACTTGAGGGCCTTTGGGTTTGATCTAAAAGAGTATGGGCCTCATTACGAGTTTGGAGGCAGCCATGGAATTGGATGCACTACAGGAGTACGTTGACCGAAATAATCAGAAAATCAACGCTGATAAAACCAAAATTATGATGATTCAGAATTCAGGGGAAACGAGAAAGAGAATCCCACGCTGGAGACTGGGAAACAACCTAATTACTTCCACGGCAATTATGAAATATCTGGGCATTATGATCAGCGCCAGTGGGGTGAGACAGCCTGGATTTCAAACTTGATTTTGAAAATAAAGTAGTTAACAGCACAAGGCTTGGTGATTGGGGGAAAATACAGCAAATGTTCTCTCCTGCCAGTCATCAACTCCCATAAGCAGAAGGTGGTCCCATCGCTAAGTTATGCAGGAGAAGACAGGCTGGGGTTACCTTGGGAAACCTGGGAGAAAGTGGATAGTACATTTGGAAGCGAATCCTAAGACTGCCTAATGCACTCCTGTTGGCCATGATAAGGCACAAACTGGGTTTCTTATCTTTATGCATGAGAATTGTCTGGAAAACCTTAACCATTTTTGGCAAGCTCAACTCCCTGCACTGCCTCCTCAATACCATTTCATAAAAATGAAGCAAGCAGGCATGAACGATTGGGTTTTGAATCAATGTAGTGATAAGAGGATAGAAATTCTGACCTCTCGGGGCCTCTCTGCGGAAACCTTGTGCAGGAATCCTCTTCTGGTTAAAAGAGCCCTGTGGGTGGCAATCTGGTCTGACACAGAAGCTAGGAGATCTTCTTCCAAGATCCATACGTTATCGAGAAATCCCACCAGCTTCGTTATCATCATACCAGAGTACCTACAAACCTTTTTCTGAGATTCCGCCTTAACATATTACACACAAAGGTTACATCATATCGCTACAGCAGAAGGGTAAAAGATGAATAATGCTGCTTATTACCCAGGAGAAATCACTGCAACATTTAGTTATGTTTTAAGAACGGAGAGAACACTTTTACTATATGAAAAAATGAAGAATTGTCTAGGCACTTATGCCGATGTATGGTGGGAGACCCTCTACAGGAGCACAAGTCCAGCAGTTACCAGGCATCTGGTGCTTTTTTTAGAGATGGTGTTTGGGAAGAAATTAAAAGATTTTATTCTGGAGTAAACTCCTCTATCAACCCTGTACTGTTGTAAATACTGTTAAACGCTGCCTCTCCCAGTGGCAGAGTTTTAACTGCTGACTGGAATGGAATCAAAGGGGGGGAGGAGAGAGAGGTGGAAGGAACGGGAGTGAGAGAGTGGAGGAGCTGTTTCCCCCGAAGAAAGTTGGCTGGAAGTGATTAATAACAGACAGAAGTCCAGTTTTGGGGCCCTTTCCGATGACTACGTAGAGGTTGACCCTGTCCCCCCCCCCCACTCCCGGTGTGGGACTTTGGACAAATGTCTCTCCTCTCCTTTGTATCTTGTTTATTTTTTCTTCACTCCTTTTGTTTGCTCCTTTGTCCCTGATCTTTTCTTTTTTCTTTTGATGAATAATTATGGCTACGTAATTCTGCAAAAAAGCAAACTTCTTTTGTAAAACTGAATGCTTAATACATTTTAAAAAATACAAAAGATGCACACAGACACAAATCACAACATAATCAGCGACATACAATGTTGAAATCCTCCTACCAAGAAATTCATACTTACACTAAACCCACACCACAACAGGACTAGGAAAAGGAGGACCGAACGCCTGCCCTGCAATTATACCCTAAGCCCACAATTCCCCGAAACTGATTTTAGCAAAACCCACATCATAAAGGAAAGCAAACTAGGTCCATTGTACTGCTTAGCTGGAAAGTGGCATTTACACTTTCATCTCCCTGCTCTGTGCTACTCAGTCATACCCTGCACCTCCTCACCAACCCTATGGAATGGCTTATAGTATTCACATGTTCCCTACAGAAGCACAATCCTACATCGAATCACATATGCAAGTTACCTTTCTAAATCAGGTACTGACTCTCCTGCTTCAGCACACAGCCATATTCATTGATCTATGTGATTTCATTGAATCCATTACTCCAAATACAATTTAATCCAATTTGTTTTTGTACCACATTTTTACCGAAAAGAATGCATGGGGAGACCCTCTGCAGCCCCTCACCTTAATCAATACCAAAACCCAACCCACATCTATATTTTCGGTGATAATCAGTCAAAAACTTTGATGATTTTGTATTTGCAGTAATGGTCTGTGACGTGATCTACCAATACCCAGATTCACCACACCACACTCACATGAAATCTCCCGCAATATATTTGCAGTCACTAGAAATGGGGCATTTCAAAAACAGCAGCAGAACCCATTCTCATATTTCCTGCCTACCTAGAAATCACATATTCTACATTTTCAAATGTCCATTCATAACACATAATACAGCAACAAGGCCTTTGGAAAGAGAGCCAGTAGTCAGAATTACTGCCAATCCCTGAACCCACATTACCCCAGATCTATCTATGACAAAACCCACAATAACAACAGGCTGAGGGAAAAACGTGCCCAAGGCATGCCTTGTAGCCATGCTCTGCGACCACCTGTCCCTGGCCTTTATTTGGACAAACCCCAAATCACAAAAGAATTATTCGGATTTAGGGCTATATTTCTGGGGGTGAAAGTGCTCTTCCTTTGAGAAATCCAACTTAGCCATAAGAACCGGGTTGCTATCAACAAACCTGTAACTTGGCATCCACTTTTTCCAACAAACTAATTTTAATGGCAAGTGTGCTAGAGTTAGTTTCTGGTAATTATTAATGTATATGCACTTGTTATATGGGAAGGTTTCCACTCCAGAAATTGGGCAACCACGTTTCTGCTCACTGTACCTTTCATATAGAAGACATATCCATTTGCGTTTCAGTTTCGCTGCACCCACTAGGGTAGCCAAGCACCAAAATCCTGGAATATTCTCCTCTACACAAGAGCACCATCCGCAAACTCTATTAGCACAGGAATAAGGGCTCCATCCCTAGATTACCCTTATATATTAAATCAGCAGCTTCAAAATACAACACGTCATTCATAACACATACATCAAAAATCATAAACAGAAATAAGTGAGTGCATGATAAAGTAACTCAATCATCATCAAAAAGATGAAGTAGCAGCAGTTCAACCTATGCTCACATACTCATAGAAGATATTATAGTATGCTGACCCTTGCACTGCACCACTCTACAACATACCTGTTAAATGTCATCTTTAACAGGCACGTCATTCATTATTTTGTATTCACATTTAAAAGCATCTAGCCTGGGCATTCTAACAATAGATGGTGTGCTGTATATATTCTTTTATCTATTCCACATAGTCAGCATGTTCTGCATATTCTAAGGCATGCTTGACCAAGTTCCCACCACGTCCAAAGGATGATGTAAGCTACATTTCAGGCACATATTTGTCACTATCTAGGGCAGGGATAGGATTCCAAATCATTATGATAAGTTTCCATTGCAGATTAATGCTAAATATATTGCCAGACATTTCTCATGCCTTTTTGGATCACAAATCAACAAAATTGTGATAAGCTAACTCATCTATTTTTTTGCTTGGTCTTAATCTGCAATATCAACCTTAGGTTTTACAGCCAACTATTCACATTTGCTACATAATGACCCATTTATTAGTGTGCACATCTAAAATGTTTGTTTTGTGGCAGGATTTGTGGTAAAGCATTGTGCCGTATACAATTTTACACTGTTGCAGCAGTCTGTACCAAATGTTGCATAGGACCATATGGGCATTATTGAATACATGACATTTGGACACCCCACCCCGTTCCTCAGATTTCAGCACAAGTGAACATTTGTTTGTGATTTTATGGTGCAGCAAAGCATTGTTCCTTATACAATTCCACACCATTTGACAATCTGCACCACATTGTGCATAGTTACCTGTTAGGACCCTTCAGACATTTCTAGCTACATAACATTTGAACACACCACCCCTTTCTCTGGATTTCAGCACCTTCACACATGACACAGTTGCCTGAAATCGGTGAAACATCAATGTGGAAGTAAAAGGACCAGTCCCGACACGAGGAACCAAACTCCAGGTCCAGGTGTTCGGATGCATGGTTTCCAAGATATTTCACTGTAATGCACTGCAACAAACTGCACCACGCCAGGGTGAGGCAACAGGTAGGGAGAAAGCAAACAAGGTCCCAGTATGCAACAGCAGACCAACTCTCGACTCCCCCGTCTGCATCAGGGAATGTCAGTGTTAGGAAATATTTCATTCTATATGTAATTTTCCCTCCAGTTGTACACCCCCAAACTTTTTGCTGTTGTTTAAACACTTTAGTCTGACTTTGCCAGGGGAGCACAGCCTTCTGCTGCACTCCTCCAGGCTTTTGCTCACTTTTTATGGGGAAACTGACATGCCCTTAAGACAGTCAGTACTGGGAGACTTTGTTTCCCTTAGTCCGTTTCCAATGTTGCAACTTTTCTGCAACATGTAACAAGTGCACAATGTACCTTACAGTACAGTCCACTTGGGTCTCATAGTCATTTCCAAAAACCCTAGATACTCTTGTAGGACTTTTTGGGAGATGTGCAGATGTGTCTCGGACAGGGCTGGTGGCAGATTATCTTTGCATGTAATTTTAACCCTTTCCTGCCATTTTAACTGTGCTTACCATGTTTGGCATGAATTGGTGGCCTGGCTCCAAAATGGCCATGCCACGAGGTTCTTTGTCCTGTCCTTTGGCCCTCTTGCCCCTTTGCCTTCCCCAGGTCGAGCCGACCTGGGTCAGTCCATATTCGGTCATGCAGTTTCCCCTGAAACGCCCAGCTTTCACAGGCTTCTGCATGCCTTTTGTGTGCACCTTCAGGATGTGGCCTGGGGTGTCTGTCTCCAATACACATCCTGGGTGCCAGAGAGTCTGGAGTGCTGTGAATGCCTGGGGCCACTGTGGTCCATGATTGGTCCACGTATGGAGTGTGTGTTTGTGAACAGATCTCCCATTGGGTCCTCTCCGTTTTGGCACAAAAGGAACTTTGGATAAGAGGAGGCCAAAAACACCCATACCATGTCGATCTCTGGAATTCTCACTGAACGAAGGATAGGATCCAAGTATCCTGAAACTAAGAAGCTGAGTCGAGGAACCGCTGGTGAACCACTGGAAGGTTTAGCACCCTGAGCCCGCTGTTGCCCCATGGGACCCCTCTGCATCTGGTCATCCTAGAAGGTCTGCGAAGACGCTTTGACCCATCAAAATAATGGGACCAACTATTCTCGGCACCTTCAACAAAAGTAAGCCTTCTCGGAAGTGTCCATGGGCCAACCAGTGGGCTAACCAGCTTACACAGGACCTTTGCTCTGTGTCTGCCGTCGTTTCGAGCAGGCCCTCGAAACTTGGTATACTGCTAGCTCCGTGTCCCCGGTACCCTCACCCTGAAATTTGAACACTTGGCATTCCCAGATCTGAAGTGAGACGAGTGTGCCAGGACCGGAATAAACACGGTTACTGTGTTGCCTAGCCACAGCAATTATCTTTGGAAGTGCGCTGCATTTGTGACTTGCCCCTGAAGCCTGCTGCAGTGAAACTGGCCAGATCCATCCATCAGGATCGGATAAATCGCCACTGTCCCATTTGGGAGTCATCACTGCATAGCCGGAACTGAAAGCCGCAGAGACGTCCTTTTTGTCGCATTTGAACCTGCAGTCGCAGTCGACCCAACTGCTGAAGTTTGGTCCGGAGTGCACCTGGGGCTGGTGAGAAACCCTAACCTTTACCCGTGGCCTCTAGTGCCTCCATCTGTTTTTACGCACAAGTGGCCCCTGGGGGTACCTCTCCTTTCCACTGCTAGTGCGAACTAGCGACCTATTCCCGAACCTTGGAATAACCTCTGCCTTCTAGTGGAGGCCCTCCTCAAATAGTGGGAATCTATTCTTCATCACCTCACCCACCTTCCTGAGCTGCTAGAGACCCCTGAAGAGACCCCATTTTGCCCATTGGAACAAGCGCGTGCGCCTGCACTACATGTACTATTGAGCATAAGGCTCCTCTCTTCTTAGGGTTTGGAATGCCTTTTAGTTAGGTGTGTGTTTGATGTTGAAGGGGACTAAAGACTGTCTGGACTGCCTATTTTACTTCCCTCTACGTCATGAAGATATTTCGTGCCTTTAACCCTTTAGACCGCAAAGGTCTTGTATATATGTTGTATTGATTGTGTTGTGTTGGTTTGATAGTATTGATGTGATTCTTTTACTGTGTGTTGAGATACAAAGGCCTTGTAATAAATGTGTTTATATTTTTGATATATACACCTGTCTGGGAGAAATGTTTAAGTGTCCTTGCTCTGTGTGCTCATTGAGACGGGGCCTGATCATGAGTTGGGCTGTAGCCCTTAAATGCAGTATTACAACGGTATTACTGCCACATTTAAGGGCTGGCCCTATAACGAGTTGGGCGCTAGATGGACTGTTTTACCTCCAGCCTTTCTCTGCAGGTGAAAATCCCCTGTTTTCGGCTGTATTACCGCCGGCTCTATTAGCCCACATAATTAGCGCTGAAAATGCCTCATTCAATCCAATGGAACCAATGGGGAATGGGGATTTACCGTTAACACCCAACACATGATCCGTCAGTAATAACGCTGGACCGGTCGGTACTAGGGCTATTACAGTTGGGCTGGGATAAAGTCTTGACCGCCTGCCACAGCTACCTGGATTGGTTTGCCTTGTCCAGAGGTTACCCTGTTCCAAGAAACTAGGCTGGCCTTCTGAACCTATGCCCACCAGGTCAGAGTTCAGAAATCTGTCTTAAGAGTCAGCCAGCCACACACACCCATTCTCAGTGTAATTTACTTCAGAGTACAAAGCACATCAAGTGAGAAGGAAATCGGAAGAGCAACCTACAGGATCAGTGTTCTCATGTCTGTCTACAGAACCCATTTGGAGAAGGGGTACTTTTCCTAGTTGGCTATAAAACATCTTTGAAACATGTGATTAATGTATTAGGGGCAGTGTTTGCCATTTTAAAATAACAATTAAGCACCTGTTGTGGAACTATCATAGAAAAAGATGTTAACCCAAATTACACTCATGTCCATTTGTCTGGAACTAGCAGTTGGAAAGCCAAGCAAATGTTTCCAACTCATGCTCCCAATTTGCCTGACAATGTCATGACTCTAAAATGCCAATATTTCTGATCTGTCGAACAGTGTAGGGAGTGTTTTGAATTTGAATGCTTTTATAAGCTGCCTCATCCTCTCAGGGTGCTATTTCAAAATGATGGAGAGCACCAACACGTAGTTGATCTTTATTACCCAAATATCTGCAGTGCCCAGTCCAGGTTAGCATATTTATCTTTTTTACCTTTAGATATAATGGGTGTCATATAAGTTATGTCTAGACATCCACCCAAATGGAGCATTTTCAATGTCTTCTAATGAGGATTGATCTTTGCTTAATTCCCACTGGAAACACTATCATCCTGAAACTCGTCTACTTCACCTCCATGCTCTTCCAAGGGGCTACAGTCAAGCTCCATTAATGGTAAGAGGGTGGTGGGCATTGCTTGGTCCCTTCTCCTGTTGGCACAGGGATTGAATGAACCATTATGTTCAATCCTCAGAGCCAGATTATATTCCAGTTTGAAACAGAGACGTCTTTATGGGAGGGCAAAAGGGGCACTTGTTCCAAGCCCCCCTCTTGTAGGGGGCCCTTCTAGACTGCCTGCTCTAAAGAAGTTTGTTCAGTGGAGCGTGGGAGAGCAGTCACCGGCAGCCCTGAGGGAACTGCAGGCCAAGGGATGTCCTGCCTGGCCCTGCGGGCCTCCGTGAGTGCATTTGTGTTTAATTTTGTAAATTTGCTCTGAGCGCTGGTTGTGCCTGCTCCCCCCTCCCACTTCCTGGTCCCCCTCTCCCTTCCCGCCTCCCTGCCCGCCCTCCCCCCCCTCTGATTGGTTGACTGGCTGGTCCCCTTCTGGCCTGCTCGACGGCTGCTCCCCCGCTCGCTTCTTTGTTCAGCAGAGCGTGGGAGAGCAGTCGCCGGCAGCCCTGAGGGAACTGCAGGCCAAGGGAAGCCCTGCCTGGCCCTGCGGGCCTCCGTGGGTGCATTTGTGTTTAATTTTGTAAATTTGCTCTTCGCACTCTCAGTGCGTGTTGTGCCTGCTCCCCCCTCCCACTTCCTGGTCCTCCTCTCCCTTCCCGCCTCCCTGCCCGCCCTCACCCCCCCTCCGCTTCCTCTCCTCCCTCTGCCAATAACCACCCCCTCCTGGGCAGCCCCCTGCCCGGCAGCCCCCTTCGGCTAAGGGCTCCTTAGGCAAAGGGCGGCTCCTACGGTTGCGGCTCCCTGTGTGTCTGCAGGTGTCCGCAGGGGACGCTTGCCGCCGGTCTACCTTGTTAGCTCCACCTGCTCTAACGGACCACCGCACTTAGACCTGTCACCTCCTTCGCATGGTGCCCTGACTTCACTATGCCTTGCAAATTGTGGTATACTAGGGTTTTTCTCCCCTCGCAAGATTCTCAAACTTAGGTGGCCTCTCCGCTGGGTACCTGATATGCATTACTGTGCTCACTGTTTTTTCTGAATTTGTGGTATACTAGGGTTTTTCTCCCCTCACAGGATTATCAAACTTAGGTGGCCTCTCCACTGGGTACCTGATATGCATTACTGTGTTCACTGTATTCTGAATTTGTGGTAAACTAGGGCTTGCTGCTCTCTTCCTGTCCACTCGTGCTTGTCCTACCCCCACCCCACTCCCTCCTATCCCATGGTGCTCTCTATCTCACCTATCTTTTCTAACTGTTTCTCCATTGACTATCCTGCTCTTCTCACTAAATCTGGTAGGAAAAAGTTTAAAAAGGACATCCTGGTCTCCATCCCAGGCCTCCCTATCGCTGACACCTACACCATTGCCTCCTCTAAGGAAACTCTCACTGACATCCTCTTTTTCGTGCCTTCACCTGACCTATGGACCCTTCATATGGTCTCTGTGCTCTCTCCTTTCTCGTCTTCTCCCATTAATGGTGGCACCCGGTGGGATGTCCTCTTGGCCTCCTTCCACTCCTCTAAGGCCATCATTAATGTCTACGCTAATGGGACCGTCTTGGTCCAAGGTCCTCAGGCCAACCTTCACCTCTTTGATAGACGCTTCCCGTGCCTCAACAACTTCCTTTCCTCTCCTGCTGTCCCCCTTCCTCTGTCCTCGGCTACCTTGCCTCTACCCTCCCTCCCTGCCCCCTCCCGTGCTCCTTCTTCTCCTCCGCAGGGCGTACCTCTGATCTATACCCCTCCCCGGAAGTCCTTCAAAGAGGGCAACCTTCTCCACATTGCCACTCTTAACTCTCGCTCTGCAGTCAAACATTCCTCTGATATCTGCCGCCTTCTTGAGGAACTGGACCTTGACGTACTCGGTCTCACTGAGACATGGTTCACGGCTAGCTCTGTCACCAGCTCGACACACTCCTACCTGATGGCTACAAGATCCTCTCCGTGCCCAGGGCCAACCGTGCTGGGGGGGTGTGGCCCTTATCTTCCCTGAGTGGATTCCTGCCACTACTACCACGCAGACCTACTCCTCTTTTGAATGTCTTGTCTGCCGACTCTCTCTCTCTCCTAGCCACTCCCTTACCGTGGCTACTATCTATCAGCCACCTGGTCGAATGTCCTCCTTCCTCTCCGAGTGGGCTGACCTCTCCTCCTCACTCCTGCCCTCAACTACTCAACTACTCTTTCTTGGAGACTTCAACATCCACCTGGATGCATCCTGTCCCCCCTCTGGACTCTTTCGCGACCTCTGTGACTCTCTCTCACTCTCTATTCTCCCATCTGGGCCGACACATTCTGCTGGGCACACTCTTGATTCCCTGATCTCTTCTGACCTTCCCCTCTCTGTCCCTCTCTCCACTCCTCTCTCCTGGAGTGATCACTTTCTCCTCTCCTCCCACCTTGCCCTCCCTACCCCACAGGCAAAGCCACCCTCATCACTGCCATCTTCCTTCTCGGTCATCCAACCCATGAAGCATGTGTCAGTTGAGGCTTTCGCTGCCACCTTCTTGCCCCCTCTTCCCCCCTCGGCTGACTCCCACCCTGACACAGCCCTCTCCAGTCTCTACTCTGCTATATCTGATACTCTTGATATCCTTGCCCCTGTCATGAGAAACCGCCTGAAGCCCAAGGTCAAATGTAACTCCTGGTATGACTCGGATCTCGTCACCCTTAAACGCATGTGCCGGGTGGCAGAGAGGAAATGGCGTGCTTCATGTTCATCCTCTGACAAACTGGCCTGTCGCCTGCTCCAAAGGCAATACCGGCTCTCCGTTCTCACCAAGAAGAGAGCCCTTATCCAAGCCTGCATCACTGCGGCATCTAACAATTCGGCTGAACTCTTTAAAATCTGCAAGGAGCTGGCCAACCCTGCTGCAGTCTCTTCCTCTCTTGTCCCCTCCCAGGCCCTCTGTACGGCATTGGCCTCTCACTTAATTTCAAAAACTCAGGAGATCCTGTCCTCACTCTCCTCCCATCACCCCCCCTCTATTCCCTGCCCGTCCTCTGGCCCTTCTGCAGCCACCCCTCCTCTCTCCTTCTCTGCCTTTCCCCTTTTTTCTGCTGATGAGGTTTCGAGACAAGTCCGATCTATGAAAGTCTCGTCAACACAGGTCCACCCCTGCTCCTCCAAAACTATTAAGGACCACATCGACTCCTTGGCTCCTGCCCTTGCTGACTTCTGCAATCACTCCTTCGCCTCTGGAGTCTTCCCATCCCCTCTCAAGCACTCCCTTGTGCACCCCCTTCTTAAGAAACCCTCTTCCGACCCGTCCTGCCCAGCTAACTATCGCCCTATCTCTATCAATCCTTTCCTGGGCAAGCTCCCGGAGAAACTTGCCATCTCCCAGCTTAATCTCCATGCCGAATCTGTTGGCAGCCTTCATGACCATCAGTCTGGCTTCAGAGCTGCCAGAAGCATGGAAACTGCTCTCCTGAACATCCGTGAGGACCTGCTCTCGAACCTTGACTCTAACATTCCATGTGTTCTCATTTTGCTTGATCTCTCTTCTGCCTTTGATACTGTCAACCATACCATCCTGCTCAACCGTCTCCGTGATAACCTGGGTATCACTGGTCAGGCTCTGGCTTGGCTGACCGCTTTCCTCTCAAATTGACCCTCCCAGGACCAACTGGGTTCTTTCCTGTCTGACATCTGTTTCTCTACCTGTGGTGTCCCCCAGGGTTCTAACCTCTCTCCCTGGCTGTTCAACCAGTATCTGGCACTTCTCACCCACCGCATCGCTGCTCTCTGCCCCAACTTTCAGTGCTATGCGGATGATACCCAGCTCATTTTCAGGCTACCCTCGGCCTCCTCTTCTCCTTCCCTCATCTCTGACTGTCTTTCTGCTATCCAGAAATGGTGTGCCGCCAACGATCTCTGCCTTAATGCCAGTAAGACTGAGATTCTACTGCTCGGCACACCCACTCCTTCCTGCCCTGCAGCTCTCTGGCCAGCCTCTCTTGGCCCTCTTCCTGCTCCTACCTGCAAGGCAAAAAACCTCAGGGTCATCTTTGACTCCACACTCTCCTTCTCTTCTCACATTTCTGACGATTCTAAGAAGTCACACTACCAGCTGCACCTCCTCAGAGGTATCCTTCCTTTCCTCTCCTTCCCCCAGAAGCTCACGGTCTCCAGAGCCCTGGTTCTCTCGAAGCTGGACTACTGTAACAGCCTCTATCTAAATCTTCCTGCCTCTACTCTCCGCCCTCTGCAACTCATCCAGAACAGGACTGCGAGACTTGTCCTTGGCCTCAAGCCCAGGGACCGTATTTCTCCAGGACTGAAATGGCTACACTGGCTCCCTGTGGCTGCGAGGATTAAGTTCAAAACCCTCTGCATTGACCACAATGCCTTCTGGGGCCAAAATACCTTCAACCCTCCCTTCCTAAATATGTTCCTTCTCGAGCACTTCGCTCATCCGCCTCCAACTCCCTCAGGGTCAGCAGCTTCTCCAAGCAACGAGTTGGGGGGAGATCTCTCTCCGCAACAGGGGCCTCCCTCTGGAACAGCCTTCCTGCCTCCCTGAAACTTGAGGAGAACCATCTCCGGTTCCGGAAGCACCTCAAAACCTTCCTCTTTGCTTCTGCTTTCTCTCCCTCTCACCCCTGGTAAATCACTGAAACTGTACTGAATCAGCAACTGGGCCACTCACCATTGTCGGTCCTTGGCCCAGCCACTCTCCCCTGCACTGCCTTCCTGGCAACCCCTGCACTTCGGGACTGTCTCTGTATCCCAACAGCCCCCCTTCCCAGCACTTGTCTGCACTTATCTTGCACTTGCCACCAGCTGGCCCTTATTATTTATCTTGTTCGTTACTAACCCTGTACTGCACTTTCCCATCTCCCTTTCCCCCTCGCACTTTTCCCGTCCCCCCTACCCATGCACTTGCACGATCTGAATGACACCTGGCCTTGTAGGATCGTTGTCTGTCTCCCCTTGTTCCCCCCTCCCTGCCTCGTCGCGCCTTGAAACACTTGTGTATAGGCGCGTTACAAATGCCATATCATATCATATCATAAGTAAGTTTTCCTTGTTCACCAAACATACTTGGCACACATCAGGATATTGTATGGCATTCTTCTGAGGCCAAACCTATTGATTGACTGTTGCTGACAGTTACATTGTGCTCCGATTAATTAATCCTGTAATGTTTTCTGTGTTCACTGTGGTATACATAATTTGTGCATTCACTATGACACCACTCCTGTAGCATTCTGCTACAGTGGGGATCATTTAAGTGGGGATCATATTGATCATGTGCAATAGCCAAAGTTGAAATGCATATTGATATATTCAATTGCTGGGATGGTTCAGAAGATAACTCAGTCTGTTAAGCACTCATTGTAGAGATCTGTTTTTCTATACAAGATTACAAAAACTAGTTCCATCAATAAAATTCAGCTTTTTCTATGTCTGAGGTTGATAACCTGCATGGATATGTACTTTATTTTATAGCACATCAGGTGCTATTATCAGCAATGTACTTGCACCAGATAGCGCTCGCTATAAAAACAAACATAGAATCAATATGTTGAAGGTCTAGAAATTGGTTTCTTGAGGCGGCACATGGTTGTAAAAGCGGGGCAGCCACCCCCAATGATGAGCATAAAGTGTTAGTCTGGAGATGTATGTAATCAATTTCAGGACTGTGCAACCAAGGTGATCATTCTCATATTCTGGCTTTGCCAATAGACGACAGTGATCCTGGACAAATCATCTTATATCATTGACCGTTTTGTGCTGTGTTTTGATTTTTTTTTATGTATGCCATTTGTTTGGGAGGGTCTCCAGATAGAAGTACATGGACCAGATACTGTAGACTAATGGCAAGCCGTTTTAAGATCTGCACATTCGACCAAAAAAAAAACAGTTTGCTGTGTTATACAATTGAAAGGTTTAGCTGCACGTTTATAAATAATAATTTCACAAGCCTTAGGTTTGGGCATTTTTAAAGAGCTTTAAAATACAAAATAGAATACCAGATACATTCTTTTAAGATCACACCAATTAGAATGCTTGTACTTACATGTTTCCCTTGATGATGGAAACAAGAAAGTTAGAAGCATCCACATTTTGAATAATATGCTTCTATAACATTTTGTTTTTAAAAATTATATTTTTTCCGTTATGTGATTTGTGTACATTCTAAGACAGTTCTATAAAGTTTGATATTTTTTTTCACGACAAGAACTGGAAAAGAACTGGGTAATAACATTGTAAATTGCAGAAATTGCAGAATGGATGTGAATCCCAGTGTCTCTTCTTAACCAATGTGTGATCCAATCTCATTTAATCACGTATTGCCTAACCTGTCAAAATGACTAGTCCCTAGTCATTGAATGGTCACCCTTGAGAGTGATTTCGTTCTCAGGGTATGATCTTCAAAGAAGGCTCACTCATGTTTTACTTGTTTACTATTTCCAATGATATAATTTAACATTCTTTATAGATGCAGCGGTCAAAGAAGAATCAGTAGTTGTAGCCAAAAACTCTTAGCTTCACCACTCTTGTTTCGTTTTAATATCCAATTAAACGTGCTGTTATCTGCCCCACTGGTTGAATTGGCAACGTGAAGATGACCCAGAGACAGCCTCAATGGGCACTTAGAAATGTGGCTTAGGTTCTGCAGTGTTTCTGTCTATTTTCTCAGTATATGCATCTTTTCTCCATGGCTTGCATGTTCATGAAATGCAGTATGGATACATTTTCTTGGGCTCAGCAGTCAAATCCCTAATTTTGAACCCCTGTTTTTGGCAACTACCTTTATTAGACACATCAGAAACACATCAAAACAGATTGTGTGTTGGTTAGTTGCAGTAAGGGTAACATTCTTCAGCTCATTAGAATGTACACAATTCTCAAATATCTGCTTTCTGCTTCATCCCATAATTAATGACCACACAAATCCAAATGGAATGGGATTTCGATCAAAAAGAGCTGTACCAAAAAGTATAATTTCCAGAGATTGTTCCTTTCAACTCTGGGCAGTAGCTTGAATCAATTCATCTGGCACAAGCTACAATGTACAACCAACATGCACAAACATAATGACATCTGCTACTTAGTCTGAGATTTTTGGACTGACATGGCTTGCATCGCTAACAAAGGCAGCAACAGTTGTACCATTGATAATTTGTCGGTGACAACCAATATGTGGTGTATGATTGATAATTTTCAAGTACATCCACGACTTTTCAGTGATCATTATCCCATTGCCCACACTTTGCGGTGTTGCGGGGGTGAAGAAAGAGGGGAAAGGTTTGAACTCCTGGCAGATATGCCATGCCAGGGCTCTACTACTTAAAGATTGAGATTGGACAGCAAGGGCATCTCAACTTTAGAATCACAGTTTATGGAAAAGAACATCTCCTGTTTTACAACTATGCTAAACGACAAAGAGAAGCCTACAATAATTGTTTCCAAACGTTTCACTAATATTAACAAAGTATCAACAACCAGCGATCTTAAAAAGTCAAAGAGAAAGAATGAAGGGATGGTTTGATAAAGCCTGTAAATCAGCTATGAAACATTTTCTCAGTTTATTGAACAAAGTCAATGCTGAAGGGGGAGACTTACGGGCCAGAGCCATTTATAAAAACACAATTAGTAGGCGAAAACAAGATCTAGACCAACTGGCATGGGAAGAATTTGAGGTAGCCGGTAGGGTAAAAAAATACTGCAAAGAAATGCAGGGAACCAGTCAATAGTGGCCCAGGATATAAAAAACAACTCTTCTGGATAGAAGTTAATGTTGAAGGCAATATTTGGGTGGAACATTTTAGCAGTGTATATAAAGAGCAGAGTATGGTCTAGAAGATGTAACCTCTTATATATATTAGAGCCGTCTAGTGAGGTTTATGATCAATCTACTTTACAATTTATGGTTAATGAAGTAGTAAAGGCCATGGTGACTGCTAAGCGAAGTAGAAGCCCTGGTACTGATGGGATACCTGTAGATTAATATCAAAATTGCATGGAAATCTGTGGCCAAATTCTGACGATCTTGTTTAATGCTTTGATAGATACAGGAACAATTGTGGCTGAATGGTCAAGCGCAATTATTGTCCTCATATTCAAGAAAGGGTGCAGGAAAAGTACCCCATCATATCGAACAATCTCTTTACTAAATACAAGCTTAAAATTATTTGAACGATGCTTGCTTAATAAGATGGAGGACTACGTAACAGACCAACTTATACTTGCAATGATTCAACTGGGGTTTGGACCATTGCTGGGAACTATGTCCCACAGGGGCTGAATGTATACATGATTATTACCCACTCACGGTACAGCTAGAAAATAGCCCATTTATCTGGCATTCATGGACCTAAGCACTGCTTTAGGTAAACTTAATTGTTCAAACTATGGCAGGTGCTTAGGTCCTATGATTGTCCAGCAAGTATAACAAATATATTGAAGCTCCTGCATAACAACAATGAGGCTTCTATTAGATGAGACAGTAGAGGTCATTGCACACCCTTGTTCCTTTTTAATTCAGGGACTATAAAGGGGTGCATATTGCCCAATTCTTGTTTTTCCTGTACATCAATAACTTACAAAATACACTGGTGGAGTGCAAGGCAGATGCACCTAATAAAAGAGTAATGGCGATTCCGGCGTTAGTTTACGCCAAAGATCCCGTGCTTATCACCCGTACTCCAAGATGCTTTCAAGTCCTAATTTACATATCTGCTAGTTTTAGGGGCGTCATACACTTGCAAGTGAACTAAAAAAAAAAATCAGTGATTATGGTGTGCTGTGTGGAGAAGAAGAAAGTTAAAATGTGCTACCATGTGGTGTGAAGCAAAAGTGATCCAGAGGGTCAATTATTTTGATTTTCAGAAAGCGCCACGACGGAGACCCACTTTATAAAAGAACCGGCACTCATGAGACAGTCAATTGGAGGAATATCCTGCTTTATCAAACAGCACAAGCAGCAACCACTCAATATTTTAAAAACTATTTACAAGTCTCGAACTGTGGGGGCAGTTATTATGGAGCAGCAATCTGGTGCTTTGCCGAGAAAGGTGGAATCCAATGATAAGAAAACATATTTCTAGCTCTCAATGTTGCTACCTATAAAGAAATTGGCCTAAGATTCATTGAGGACGACGTGGCTCTAGAACCCACATTCAGCCACAAGAAGCTTGGGATAATCCAAAGGCTGGATTGACTCTATCTATTATGACAGATCTGCTGGCTAAACGGGGTTAGCAGGCTATACAGTGGTTTTCCAAGATCCATAACATGTTGGGAAGCATTAATGTCATGCATTACTTTGATAATCCAGCAATATTGGACAGCAAGATAGTAATTTAACTTTTGGTTTGGCTAATGGAGGTGTTAATATTGGGAGATATCCTTAGCAAAAAGAACCGGACGTTATATTGAGGCAAGATGTCCGATGTGTCTAGCATATCTAGAAGTCATGGCACACTTCTTCTTTTTTGTCCTGGATATGCCCAATTGAGGTAAGAGTTATTGGTTCCACTATTCAACGAACATAAATGTGTACAGTATCGCACAGCACTGTTCTTTCGCTTGGTTAAATGGCAAAAATGGTGCCATACGTTTTTTTTCTACTTATTTCACAAGCACTTAATGATTGGTGACCACAACACCCTGCATTGAAGCAGTTTGTTATTTTAAGACATGTTTTTAATCAAATAGTGTTGTTTAAATGATTTGGATAAATTATAATATAACCTGTTTGTGACTATTCTGAGCAATATTGTATTTACAGACATATATTATTCTTTTATAGGTTTTATGTGACTGTATTGATGTGATATTTATGGATATTATTATCGGGCACAGTAGGAGAAGGACTGTTGGTCTCATGGGTAACAGTTTATTTTTTCAAGCTTTTGATTGTTTTGGCCTTGAGAGGCGTGTGTGCCACCAAAGGTGGTAAGTTTAACAGCAAGGTAGGCAGGTATTCAGTCAGTGGTTGCCTTGTACATGATACAGGTCAGTTTAAACAGACTTGTATTAACTTCATCCAATGCCCATATGCATTCAGAAGAGATGCATATTTCTCTCCACTACTTGCCCATCTGCATTGGTGAGATCATTGCCCATTACAGATGGAAATATTATATTGTTATGTAAGTGGAAGCAATTTTACATATCATGCAGTTGTAGGTATGTATTGAAGAATTGTTAACAAAGTTGCTTGACTGCTTAACATCACCGTTGATGATCCATACATGTGTACCGGTATTTCACCAAAAACGTAACCACTATGCAGTGCCTTTCCAGTTTATTGAGCTTATTTTTCCATCCAGTTTGTCATGGTTATAAAACTTAAGCAAATGAACAAAATTAAACAAAATAGAATTTGTAGGATTTTTATGTATTTTAAAAGTGTAAATATAACCCAAAATAGTACCACAGTGCTGTTGTTTGAAGGGCAATGGCCAATATTATTAGAGGTACATTATGGAAGGGTTTAAAGAACCCCCTGAAATTCATTACATGGATATTGCAAATCTTCAAGGAGTTCTGTGACCAAATAGAGGATCGAGGTCCAACGCTGAGCACCATAATAAGGTCATGGAACAACTAGGTTACTTTTAATATACTTGTTATGTATGGAACGGTATATTGTATTGCTTATAATACATGGTCATACACTGTACATCCGGTTTATTGCCTGGCCTCTTTAAAAAGTTAATATGCAGCTTCAAAGTTGTTGCAAGAAAATGGGTTAAGCAGTTTAATAAAAAAGCATCTAAAAACATTTGTTTTTTCTCGACATGTAGATTCTTGCTCTCATGTGTTAAGGTCCATGCACAAAATAAACATTCTACCGAAAGAGTTTCTTATCAGTTAAAAGCTAAAATGTGACACATGAAACTGTTTTAATGGAATGGTATTTGACAGGTTTACCATGGCTTTAAATAAGTTCTACTCTGGCAGCTGGAATTCTGTTCTGTGCCTGCTCAAGTAGAAGCCATTGAGATGCCACAACTGAAATGTAATACCTGCATTTAGATCTGCAGCAATGTAATGGTCTTATTACAGGTCTGTAGTGATGCCACAGGTAGACTGCAATAAAATGATTTACAGGCTTGTATACAGGTATTGCAGGCTGTCATGCATTATATTTGGAAATTGGCTCTGTTATGGTGCCTATCCCACTGGCAATGGGCCTGCATGGGGTAAGTTGAAAATCATCCGTGTGAATTTTCAGCAAACATACCTTTCCATGTTTGATGTATATTTGTCTAAAATCAAGCTTCTACTTTGTTTTCATTCCAGTTCCTTCGTCATAGTGTTTCATTCATAGGTGATATTGGGCTTTCTGTAAATTTGTGTACCAATCTTAATGGTAGGGTTGTCAGGTGTATTGACCCATGTTCGAGTTATTATGCTGCAACATTTGGTGCTGTGGGCTTAGAAAATCCAAGATGGCCGAAAAGCTCACATTTGGGCCAGAATCCAGGAAAACCATGCAGTTTTGCGCACACCAAAATGGTCGCCTGACCTGCCACCCACCAGTGCGAGCATGATGGGTCTGAAGCGCCATGAGTGAAACGTGGTGCCAAAGGAAAAACAGCAGTGCCTGTTAGCTCAAAAAGCACTTTGAAATCACCTTTGTTTCTCTGAATGCAAGTTCAAAATGCATATTTCAAACATTGCAAGATAGTTAATACAGGAGACCATTGCCAGACCCTATGCTTTGGCTGCACACAGTGCAAAATCAGTGCAAAGGAATATGGTGCTGTTCAAAATCCGTTTGAATTGATGTCAAAAATTGCAAAATCAGGGGGACAAAACCACCAAACAAAAATCCAACTTCTAGTTGGGTGTTCTACAGTACTCTACTGCAGAATCTACATCAATACAATGTTATCAAGGATCATATGCCATCAAGTAAAAATCCCCTTTTTGAAATACATTAATTCAAGACAGCTGCCAAAAAATGGGTGCAGTACCGGTGTTTGACACTTACCGGCGCTAGTGATCTAAACTCTGACAGGAGACCTGTACTTCAGGAGCTGAAAAGGAACCTGAGTCAGCTGGGGCTTCAAAGCCTTGCTGGTCAATGGGAATTCTTCACACCTACTCTTCCCAGGCCCTATACCAGAAGGCAGTCTGATTTGATTAAAAGTTCAAGAGGCCTCTGTCCAAGGGAAGCATTCACATCTGCTCTTACCACCAACAGCACAGGATATCGCCTTGACATGTAAATTAGGAGGGGAGGAGAATTTCCCTGCAGCCTGGAGGAAAGAGACAATAGCTTCTTTCAACTGAATAGGATATACTGATTTGAGGTGTAATTGTCAACAGTTGCTCTGGCAGGAAGACATCTGATCTCTCTGACTCACCAAGTTCGCGGGGGCGGGGACAACCAAATGGGTGTACTGCACGGAAGGCAAATGTATGTTTTATTAAATTGCTTATAAAATATTGTATCAAGCTGACACAAATGTACAATTTGGAGATTCTTAATATGAAAAATGTCCCCACAATTTGAGACTAAGCACAACCATGTGTGATGTTCTGAGACCGAACCCTGTGATTTATTCATATTGTAAACACTGGGTTTATGCTAGAAACATGATAACTTATAGTAATATGCTCAGGGAGGGGGTGCAGGTCTGTGTAAAATTTGATGCCGAACCGACCTTGGCAAAACCCACTAAAAGCGCAAAATGTTGTCGTTTCTGAACCCAAGCTTGCAGGAACATGGGGCTTGAACAGAGAACTGTCTTACATTCATCTGTGATGTGTACATGTATTATGAACCACTTGTGCATCTGGGAAACATGTTTGATTATGAAAAATTGGGTTCTAAGTAAAAGCAAAGGGGCGTTTTTCAATAGATTGTAAAAGGGTAGCATCACTCTGACTCACAACTCCGTTCTCCAGTCAGAGGACAGAGAATCCTCTAGCCTATCAGGATCCTCAGAGGGTTGGGCTTAGAAAGTCAGCTTTCCCACCCATTTTCAAAAGACATAAAAAGAGACACTGAGACCCAGGTAGGGACTGCTGTTTCCACTTTCTTTGCGAAGCACTTTGCCGGACCAGACAATATCCAGAAGGACCATATCCAGGACTCCAGATTCCAGAACTTTGAAGCCGAAGGCCTACTGAAACCTAAAAGTATTCTCAGCTGGCCTTACAATCTTGCAAACTGATTTTATCCCAGACTTCCAAGGGGCACATCAGAATAAAACAGCCAGGCTGTGCTGTTTCTGCTTCTTTTGCCAAGAACTTTTGCCAGAACCAGACCCAGAGAGCAGTGCTGTATCCAGAACCGCAGACCAGACCAGACCGCTGTGCAGTGCCAAGAACTTTTGCCAGAACCAGAGATCCAGACCAGCAGAGTAGAGCTGACCCAGATAGCTGTGACTTCAGAATCTCCCGCCAGAAGTGCAGTCTAAACCTGTTGACCGGATCTTGACGGCCTATTTCAAATTTATAGTGTGAATATCCAGCCAGAACTGTGCAGAACCAATCTGTTAGTCTAAAATAATCTCATCCCATCCATTTCAACCTATTTAGAAATGCATAGAAATCGTGTGTCCATTCTCTGATTCAAATCTGTGAAAGTGTCATCTGTCATTTGAATCTTACTTTATTTCTGAGAATCTACCTCCACTAAATTGTCTGTATCTTTTGAACCGCAAAACAGACTTTCTACTCCTTATAGTTTTTCCATAATCGCAATCGACGCACTTGGAAAAAGTGCCGCGAATTGCAATTTGACTCAATTTCTCCACCTGTCAAAAATAGCTGTCTTTTGCTTGCAACTGCTGAAATTCATTTTCAATCTGATAATCATTCCTGATTAATTGCTAGTGTTGACCTGAACTAATTCAAAGTAGCTGTCACCTACCCTGAATCTCGTAAAGGGAATTAAAATCATTTTTAGCATATTTTTCACTTCATTGCAAATCACATTTAAAACTCTTTCTGCCTGTTTTAAAGGATACCGGTTGCTCTAAGCTTGGTAGGGGGGAACTGGAATTTGTATTGCAATTGATTGTAACCCTGAAAACTGTGTGCTCTCCTTCCATCTCCTTATATTGCATAGGGGGGAGTGAATTGTCAAAAGAAAAAGTGATCATATTATCTCTTGTTGAAACCATATCAGTTTATTTCTGTGCTTCATTCTTTCCATCATTGCTTTTCCTTGAAACCATAAAGTATTCTCTGCTACCTTATCCTTTCCATACTAACTCCTCACTGATTGAAAAGAGTGTGCAATTGTAACATTACCCATTGTTGATCAACATTATATTCATAAGTTTGCTATCAAATATTAATTTATTCATAAAAGTGTGATATATATATATATATATATATATATATATATATATATATATATATATATATATATAGTTTAATTTTTCAAATACATCTTTTAATTTGCAAAACAAACCTACTTCTTGGCTCAGTGAGGTCAGGGGGATTCAAAGAGAGGGGCGTTATACAAGGGTTTATCATCCAGATCTATGAACTTGTCATAAAGATATATAAATAAGGGCTTCCCTTGGGCATCCCAGACTAGGCATTGACTTAGTTGGAGTGCTGAATTGAAGTCACTTAACAGGGTACATCAATAACTGTTTTTGTGGAATCATCTGTACTCATAACAAATACATAGCGTCAATTACCTGCTTCTTTTAGTTCATGTTACTGATTATGGCATGCTCGAGGCTTGTTGCTTTCAAGATGCTGTGTTCTTTCTGAAAAATTGTCCACATGTACAATTGTCATTGTATTCAAGTGTGTTCAAACTGTTAGACAAATCATTGTCTTATATTGTATATCTCACCCATTCCAAATAAAGCAAACAAGGGTATTGTGTGATTGAGACCTGCGAAGATCAGACTGAAAGGATGAACCTACATGGATACATAGATACAGAATCTCAAACCAGGGAATGGTTGGTGCCTGTGGATGAAGGAGGAAGCTCTTCCTCACCCCTACTGCTATACTACGATATGTGGCAAAATTAAGCAGGTCACAACATGCCACAATGATTGTGCATAGTACAGGGGGTGCATATAGCAATATGCCACCTGGGGAAGGGAAGCATGACTTAAGCACTCCAAATGTGTGCTCCACTAAGGCCCTAGTAGCTATGTGTGCTGCGTTGTAGTGTGTCTCTGTTAGGGTGGCTCGATTTCTGATGGGTGTCAACAGGCATGGTGACAGTAGGTAGGCATTGTCCCCTGCAAAGGAGTAAATGGTTCTTTATTGCATGTATTGTCATTTCTTGTATTTATGTATGTCATGTGACTGCGTGTGTGTGTGCATGATAAATGATACTCACCCACGAGCCAGCTAATGCCAAAGATTCCTGATTCAAGGGTCTGGTATATGGTGGAATGGCGGAAGATGTAGTTATCATGCGTAACACATGGGGATTGCCATTGACATGCATGGTGTGTCCCTTGGCATCACAGATCACCTGCACATTGAGGGAATGGCAATATTTACTGTTGCAATAAATGTGCTCTGTGTCTCGGGGGTTGCAGCACTACATGGATGCAGTTGATGGCTCTGCGGACCCAGGGAAAGTGTGCAAATGCACAAAACTCCTGACACACTCTCTGCCTTGCCTGCAAATGTGCCTATGCACACATTCTAGGATGCAACACAAAACCTGGTGGAGGCACCTTGATTCTGTGGGCTGTGATACACTCCTCACAATGGCTGTGGTATGCTGGAATGGTCCTGTGGCCAGGAAGTGTAAGCCTAACAGCATTTTGACCAGAGGTGGCACTGCCGGTGAGCTCATGGCGGGTGATACCAGGTCATTCTCCCACTCCCATATCAGGTCTAGGATGACATGAGGAGAGAAGTGGTATCTTCCATGTGACTCATCATCTGGCATTCCAAATAATGCTTGTTGATTGAATATTCTGGCCTTCCTCCTCCTTTGCCTCCTCCCACCTCCATATAGTAATATCAGTGCTAGCAATTGTATATTCTTGGGGTTTCATTGTACTTTTATGGGTGTGCTTTCATTGCGTGTTGTGCTTTGCGATGGGTAACGGGTGTTGGTAAGATCATTCTCCTTTGCAGTCAAAATGAATGCCTGATATCTTCAGTGAACAGAGTCTACTTGGTGCTTGATGGGGTGTGGTTGTTGTTCGCCTGTATACATGTATACATGTTCTTCCTCATTTTCCTCGACAATGAGGAATTTCCTTGTCACGCTCCCTTTCTATTCCTTGCACTGGAGCTTACTGCGCCTTCGTGCAACACTCTTGGACAGAGCGATAAGTGGGAAGGTCCAAGCACAAAGTCTGATCTGTGAATCTGAAATTGTTTTTGAGCACTGAGCAAAGTGCACTTTTATGGTGCAAAGTCACTTTGCACCATGCAAAACATGTTGCAAACGTGGCCCCCTTTGTCTTTCTGGTAACCTGACTTGAATCTGATTAGGCCAATTCCATTAACTGTGTGTTTGAGACATTGTATTATAATGCACATTAACTATATAGCTTCCACGTTTTTTTTTAGGGTAAATGGAAAGTTAATTGGCCTCAAGTAAAAAAGAAATGGTAATTGCAATAAAGGGGACCACATCCATATGCACTTTTTGTGTGAATGGTTTCCTCCATGATTGTTTCCACTTTTTCACAACGTAGAAAAACTAAAGTGTAAAACACAGGTAAAATCTCCTTTATATCTTACTTTGCCATTTGTAGAAAAATGAAAAAAGCTCTCCCGCAGTTTATGACTGTGCACAATATTTACAATGGATTCCTATGGAATCGGCCTGATTTTAGAGAATTATAACGTTAGGAGGATTCCATATAACCATTAGTGTTCCACCAGCATGAAAACATATGCTGGTGGAAAAACAGAATTGGCACTAGGAGAGGGAACAGCAAGCTGACTTGTAAAGTTTGCTCCTTTCCCAACTCCATCTGACTAAAAGATTTAAGAAAATCACAAGGACCAGAACAGGTGGGTTAACGTGTACTGCCTCTTTGTCCACAGGAGCAGAAAATGACCCCAAATCTCATTGACAAATTAGGAAATGCATTAGGCCATCTGCCAAGACAGCATACCCGTTCTTGCGTGGAGTGCCTTACTTCCACATTGCAGTGGCTGTATGCAAGTTACATAACAGCGGAAATGAATATCCTATATGATCTTAGTTTTGGAAATTGTAAACATGGATTGTTTATTGAAACATTTTATTCAGGAAGAGAGGCGACAAAGCAAATATTACAAACGAAAACTGCTACAGAAAGCAAGGGACAACGCTTTCAGAGTTGTGCTTGAGGAAAGAATATACTAGACACGAACACAGACTGTACTACACATGATGCTAATTGGCTAAGTACTTTTTTATTTACATCAAACATCGCCTTGTTATCCACTGCGTGTCTTCACTGAGTCTGATTGCTGATCTCAACAATACAACGGATCATTACAATAAGCGGACACACTAGAGTGCCATAGTTTCAGCGTGTCTTTTACCTTAAAATGTGCAAACTGGCTCCACTGGAAGTGTCAAGGGGACATTAAAAGAAAAGGCATAAACTAGCGTCTGCACACTCATCTGTTTTTTCCTACTTTTCATTGCACATTGTTTTCTCCAATTGTAAAAAGGGTTCGTTATGCTTTCTGATAGGATAGCTCTCCCGACTCCAATAGGGAAAGCAAATGGCTTTATTGCCTGCTGTACGCTGCATTATTTTGTCACTTGCTCTAATTAACATGATATTGAAGAGTGTGAGCAAGAAACAAGACATCAACACCTAGGAAAGAAACAATAAGCAAAGGAACAACTCATTTGAACTGACACCGATGTGCAGTGTCATGAGGTGCAACGATGTTTCTGAAAGAGTATATTGGGGTCAGTGAAGTGTGAGAAAATCAGCAGCAATTCTATTACTGGGTGTCTTGCTCTTTATGTTCGAAACCTATTCCGAATTGTCAAACTAACATTCTAGTGAAATCGCAGGGCTTGACGCTTTTTGTTTGCTTCCAGGATTTAGAATGTTAAATTGATCTGCAGTCACATTCTGTATGCAGTTCTAATAGGCACACACGCGCGCCCTCACACACACACACACATGCACTGATGTCGTCTACACTTTTCATTCTTCATGATATATCTGCATTAGGTTTTTCTTAATGATTGAAAACAATGACAACTGTTAATATGGAATTACTTGTACGTTTCACCCATCCAGTTCAACAAAGGTCATCATGTCCTTGTTTTCTGATGTTGATCAAGTGTTACTGCACTGTGCATGGGTTCACTAACTTACCCTTTTTAAAAATATTATTATTGTGTACATGACTCAAACATATTTTGTTTTGTTTACAGCTTAGATGTTTATTCGAGTATCTTTGATTGTAGAGTTTAGTATCAGTGGATCCAAGGTTATTATGTATCTAAGGGGCACAAAGCGTACTTACTTCAAAGATGTATTAGTGTTAAAATTGTCAGACGCAGCAAGGCGAGCAGAGATGCCCAAAGTAGAGCTGACTCATCATGATAACGTATACGACAGTAGTGCCTGCAGGCCATCTATGATCCAGAAGAAGTTCTTAGTTAACAGTTTCTTGACACTTAAAAGTGCACCTAATCCTCATCAGAAACGATACGCAAAACTGCACGTAGAAAATGTAATCTCCAAAATGTTATGATTTCTGCATGAGAGCACATATTATTAAGATGTCATATGTGCATCGCCATTAGTCTAATCTGCAGAAGTGGCGGATACATGGACTTTCTGTAGATGCACAACAAATGATCAGTACAAATCTATAGTTTATACACAGATATTTCACTGTTGTTTAACATTGGTATCACTCTAAAGATGTATATCTAAGAGTAAACGACCCCATATTTGAGGACATACATCAGGACTTCAACAGACATAACATGGGGTTAGCTTGCCCTTAAGAGAAATGTTCTCATGCTGTGTGAAGTTATCCAATGACAATGGACCCATCCTCTACTACATCTTTATAATAATGTCCTCCCTGTTAGAGATCTTTTTTTGGGGCTATGTTTAGTATCTCGTATCTCATGGTATTTTGGTATGGTGATACTTTGTTAGCTCTTGGTAATATATTGTGGTAAACGTATCGGATTATCTTTTTAGTTGTGAGAACAATTTCAAAATGCTGCCTAATAATAATTTTACCAGGGTCACTAACGGTAAGTAATTTCTGGATATAGTAAACTTCTATCTGCTTGTGGTATCTTATGTACAATACCACTTCAGACCCTTTTGGCTGTGTTGAAAATACATTGATAATTTCACATCACAAAGTAGTTGTACTCACACACACCCATAACACTTCTGAAAAGCTCAACTCATAAAAAAACTATTTACCTTATGTTTTACCACAAGTGGTAATGTTAATTTCCGCCTGCAGTAAAATTCAGACACATAATGAGAAGGCAGAGGCTGAGCCACCTTTTGGAATTGTTATTCTTTATCAGAAATTAGAAATATGCAAGTTACACAGAATGACATGTGCATCCGTGGCGTAATTCAACATAAGAAAAGTCTTTCCTCCAATGGATTTCAAAAGACTCTATTTGCGAAAATGCCCAGACTTCTGTCAGCATTGGCCTTGAATTCCACAACAAAGTTGGCACAACCTCTGTCACTCTGAGCTTCATCGTAGCAAAACTTGGAAAAGTATGAACACAGTTTTACATACACATTTCAAATGGTATTATGTAGTGACTAAAAATGAAATGACTTATTTCCCCAGTGCTGCTTGTTATCAATCATTCACTTAACACGCTCAATTACTACCTAATTACCTAGATTGAGCTGGCAATATTCCCCGTCTCAGCCAGGAAGTAACCCCCAAAGTCCTTCCCCAGCCTTTCTTTTTGCCTCTCCACACATGATCAACCACAGATAACGGTGCTCAAAACTGCAACTCTTCTGATGACCGCCAGCCCAGGAGAGAGACAGATAGCCCACAAGATAGTTAGCCTGCACCACTGTTGGCAAACACAGGTGAGTCAGTCTGCCCAGGAACAAACTCTCTCCCAGTCTTTATTCTTGCTTTGCCAGAGAGTGAGTGAGTGACACATCCCTTTCTGCTTCAAGCCTTTTTCTCAAAACACATGTGTCATTCAAAGGGAACCTCTCCCTGACAAATCAGCCCATTAAATAGCATGTGATTTCCTTTGTGCCTTTTGCAGTGCTGAATACAAATGTTACATTTATTCAACACTATTTCCTCTTTCCCTACAAACTGATTAATGAAGCCATTTTAAATAAACCAACTTGCATCTCAACCCTGTCACGTATTGACCGCAAAACAAATCTAATTCTACATTTCCTACATTTCCAGTTGACTTTGCACAGTTCAAATATTCTTACATTCTATGAAATGGGCCACCTTACCCCAATGCACCAAAGTTTTGCACTCGTAAACCATGGTCTAAATTGCATTGAATATTAGTAGGGGAGTAGATTATTGGGAATTGGAATATTAGTAGCATTAATAGATTAATTGTACTTTAATTGCATTTAGTCAATTGCTGTGGTGTGGTACAAATGATAAAACATGTTGTGCAGGGTCAAATTCAAATTGGCTGGCATGTGCCTTTATGCAATATAAAACTGATATCTGTTAGGCACAGCTTGAGACTCACACCTGAGTCTCACACGGTTGGCCCTAGTTAAAATTTAAAAGTTTGCAAAAACGTGGATTATGAAATATGGAGCTACCTTGTTGAAATTCAGAAAAGGAAAAGGTATTTCCCTATTACATTTCCCTACATGTCAAAAAACCATGCTCAATATCGTTCAACATGATTGAAAACTGGTATGTCTTCTTCAAAAGTACCTTTTTCATTCATTGAGAGATTCTCACTTTCATATCCAAATCCGGCTCACTTTGTTAAGGCTGCAGGCAATCTGTTTTGCATCTATTAAAAACATGTTTATTTCTGTCTGTGTAACCCCCTCTGCATGACATATTAGGCTTTTGAATCTGTGTAATCAGAACTCTGTGTATTAGTGTTTAATATGAAACATCATGACACTAAGCATTCCAATGTGTGTCCCAATGCACACCAATTTTGAGGTATTACATTTTTAGTGTAAACATGTGTTTACAAATGTGTATTGGTGCATTGTGCATGCAAACATCTGACAGCAAAACTTAATACATGTAAAGTTAAAGGATGCCAACTGTTGACATAGTAGGCTCACAACCTCCACTCAATGCTTAATAGCATAATCTAATCCGATATAAAACGCTTCTCATCACTCTGAGCTTTCATCATTCGGATCCTTAACACGAACCTGAGATACTTGCAACATGTTGAGTATTGAAACCTTGAATTACACATAGTGCAAATGCTTTTGAAGAGGGGGTCCAGAGACCGCCCCTCCACCCCCCAAATTAATGAGATGAAAGGCTATAAATGCTGGCAGCCACCCATCCTATTTTGTACGAATCCCAAGTGCACCTCTCAGCCAGCCACACAAACGGAATACAATGCAAATATTTACATGTGTGGGAGAAGAGCCAGCGATCATGGTCAGAAATAACTATATAAATAGCCTCGACTGAGCACCAAGAAGCCACAGTGCTTACGTCACTAGTGACACCATGACATAGCAGCGTTAGACATGAAGCACATTTGGAGCCCTACACTGCCTCACACAAACACACACTCGTATACATGAAGAACATGCTTACACAGTTCTATAGCTAGAGGACAGGTACATATACATACTGTTGATGTTTTTATTATTTTTTGCATTAGCCAAAGCAGTAACACAGAAGCGCAAGACACAAGCGATCCTGAGCAAGCTTGTAGATGCTTAACACAAATAACCCTATGAGACTACAGGGATATTTATATATGGAACCTGACAGTTCAAGTGTGACTAACATTTAGAGAACCTAGCATACCATGGACAATGTAGAAACCACAATTTAAAGGTTAGGAAAATTACAGCAGGCCTCGAGGCACTTAGTATAAAATGAGAAAAGATTCAGGCTGCACAGAGAGGAAGACGTGCAAAGGCAGGCTCACAGCCAAGGTCAGAGTTACAAGGACACATTCCAATCTCCTGACAACAAGGGCAGCAGCTGCAGAAAAACAAAATAAATCAGAATAAATCCTCATAATTGTGAGCTGCAGAGTCTCAAATGTGTGGTCTCTAAACACATGGTACAGCCAAACGAGACAATGGGCAGTCATCTGTGGTGGGAAAGAGAAGCCGATCCCATCAAGCCAGACACAGACTGCAACAAGTGTTGTGACAAGGAGCATATTCTTATAGGCAAAGGTGGTACACTTGAAGAGTTGCACAGCAAGCTAAGAACTCAATCAAGTCCCTTGCCTGGGCAAATCAGCTCTCCCATTTCTTCTAATAATTCTAGACAAAGTGGCTTATACACAAATACAAAAAATATTTAGATTCACATCACTTGTTAGGAGCCAGTCAGTCATGTTTCCGTCCACAACATGGAACGGAGACCACCCTCATCGATCTCAAGACCCAAGTCAATGAGCTTAGAGACAGTGGGAAATCAGCTTTGCTTCTACTCCTTGACCTATCAGCTGCCTTCGGTTTGGTGGATCATACAGTCTTATGCAGCCATCTCGACACAGCAGCACACTTCTCCAAAGATGCCATAACCTGGATTAGATCCTTCCTTAGCAGCAGAACAATGAGGGTCTTCTCTCCTTCATCAGCAGCAGACCCCATACCTATCACTTGCGGCATGCCACAGGGGTCCTGCGGCTAACCC
The DNA here is from genome assembly GCF_040938575.1 of Ambystoma mexicanum. NCBI lineage: Eukaryota > Metazoa > Chordata > Amphibia > Caudata > Ambystomatidae > Ambystoma > Ambystoma mexicanum. The sequence goes on from NC_090929.1 coordinate 1,346,880,981, forward strand.
ATACTGTACAATATCTTTATCAAGCCCCTTTTCGATGATCTGGACCATCTTGGTATCACTTCACTAACTATGCAGATGACACTTGGTGAATAGAGTGTACCTCATCATCCAGGCATGGATGGCTACGCACAGTCTATGCCTGAATGATGATAAAACAGAACTCATCATCTTGGGTACCCCTACTAACCTAAAAAAACTAGGTCCTGACTACTCCTCTTTCATATTTGATGTCAACCTTATCAAGGTAGCTCAGGAGGTAAAAACACTAGGTTTTTACCTCGACTCCACCCTGTCCTTTTCTAAACAGGTCAACGCGCTAGCGTCCTCCATGGCATACATGTGTAAACTGATCAGAACTGGTAAGCCATTTCTCTCAAACAATAACTGTGCTGTCATGATGCCTACCCCCAGGCATCCAGATCAAGCCCATCAGCCCTTGGAGCAGGCATCCAGATATTTAATAAAACCCCAGCAGCCCTGGCTGTGGGGTGTCTGGTAAGGCGCCAGGCTCATAATAGAAATCAGTCCTGGCGCCATAGGCGCCAGGCTCATAGTCTTTACTTACCTCATGCAGACCATGCTGCAAATGAATCCAAGCCAACGTGAGGCCTGGATGGGACTATTTTACTACAGGGACTATTTTTTACTCGGGTGTGGTTCTAGGGACTTCTTACCTAGAACTACTTTGGAGGCTATTTAAACCACGCCCGAACAGCAGCACATGCTTCGCGTTATGCTGCATCCAGCAGCGTAACGCTCACCGTGCCTGCAGTCAGCATCCAGCCTTAAGCCACACCCGTCTCGAATCCGGAGCTCCTAGCAATAGAAGAAAGAAGAAGGAAAGGTTAGAAAACAGATATTATTTCAATCCTTAACTGAATTCCGGATCCATCACGTCTTCGAACTTGAAAAGGACATTATTCTACACGCGTCGCATCGCCAGCTGCAGCGCCGCGCCATACTCACCAGTCCTCACAGCATTTTTCGATCCGGTTCAGCCTCCATCATTTTCTCCGCCGAAATCCACCATCTAGGGGAAAAAAGAAAACATAAGATGAGCCGAAAAAGCCAACAAATACAACCCCTCCACCATAGACTTAACTGATTAACAACCGGAGGCATTATTCTGTAACAAACCGCAACTTCTTACGCTGCACCTGTAATGAGAGAGAAACTAGCAATTCAAAACACACGGATCTTTTGTCGGACAGTGTTGGGTAATACAGACTCTTACCTGAACACCATCAGCTGCCACAAGACAATCTTCCCTTGGACTCAGCTGCAACACAAGAAAGGAATGTACAAGAGTGAACATCGGACATATTGAACTCTTTGAACTTAATACTTACGGGTTCTCGGCTGGAACCTCAGAGTCAATATTCATCCGGAACTCTTCCAACGCCTTCAAACCAGTGAAGTAACTGGTATATACGCGCCGCTGCATTCCGCACAGGATGGAGAGCTCATCATTTACAAACATAAGGTGAGCTCACTGAAAGTGAATATCAGTGGTGATTAGTGGGGAGAACAGTGGGGTGCCATTACTAGAATCCACAGGTGGCTAAATCCCATGCTTCGCGTTATTCTGCATCCAGCAGCGTAACGCTCACCGTGTCTGCAGTCAGCATCCAGCCTTCAGCCATGCCCGTCTCGAATCCGGAGCTCCTAGCAATAGAAGAAAGAAGAAGGAAAGGTTAGAAAACAGATATTATTTCAATCCTTAACTGTATTCCGGATCCATCACGTCTTCGAACTTGAAAAGTACATTATTCTACACGCGTTGCATTGCCAGCTGCAGCGCCGCACCATACTCACCAGTCCTCACAGCATTTTTCGATCCCGTTCAGCCTCCATCATTTTCTCCGCCGAATCCCACCATCTAGGGGACAAAAGAAAACATAAGGTGAGCCAAAAAAGCCAACAAATACAACCTCTCCACCATAGATTTAACTGATTAACAACCGGAGGCATTATTCTGTAACAAACTGCAACTTCTTACGCTGCACCTGTAAGGAGAGAGAAATTATCAATTCAAAACACACGCATCTTTTGTCAGACAGTGTTGGGTAATACAGACTCTTACCTGAACACCATCAGCTGCCACAAGACGATCTTCCCTTGGACTCAGCTGCAACACAAGAAAGGAATGTACAAGAGTGAACATCGGACATATTGAACTCCTTGAACTTAATCCTTACGGGTTCTCGGCTGGAAACTCGGAGTCAATATTCATCCGGAACTCTTCCAATGCCTTCAAACCAGTGAAGTAACTGGTATATACGGGCCCCTGCATTCCGCACAGGATGGAGAGCTCATCATTTACAAACATAAGGTGAGCTCACTGAAAGTGAATATCGGTGGTGATTAGTGGGGAGAACAGTGGGGTGCCATTACTAGAATCCACAGGTGGCTAAATCCCATGCTTCGCGTTATTCTGCATCCAGCAGCGTAACGCTCACCGTGCCTGCAGTCAGCATCCAGCCTTCAGCCACGCCCGTCTCGAATCCGGAGCTCGTAGCAATAGAAGAAAGAAGAAGGAATGGTTAGAAAACAGATATTATTTCAATCCTTAACTGTATTCCGGATCCATCACGTCTTCGAACTTGAAAAGGACATTATTCTACACGCGTTGCATTGCCAGCTGCAGCGCCGCGCCATACTCACCAGTCCTCACAGCATTTTTCGATCCGGTTCAGCCTCCATCATTTTCTCCGCCGAATCCCACCATCTAGGGGACAAAAGAAAACATAAGATGAGCCAAAAAAGCCAACAAATACAACCTCTCCACCATAGATTTAACTGATTAACAACCGGAGGCATTATTCTGTAACAAACCGCAACTTCTTACGCTGCACCTGTAAGGAGAGAGAAATTAGCAATTCAAAACACACGCATCTTTTGTCAGACAGTGTTGGGTAATACAGACTCTTACCTGAACACCATCAGCTGCCACAAGACAATCTTCCCTTGGACTCAGCTGCAACACAAGAAAGGAATGTACAAGAGTGAACATCGGACATATTGAACTCCTTGAACTTAATCCTTACGGGTTCTCGGCTGGAACCTCGGAGTCAATATTCATCCGGAACTCTTCCAATGCCTTCAAACCAGTGAAGTAACTGGTATATACGGGCCCCTGCATTCCGCACAGGATGGAGAGCTCATCATTTACAAACAAAGGTGAGCTCACTGAAAGTGAATATCGGTGGTGATTAGTGGGGAGAACAGTGGGGTGCCATTAATAGAATCCACGGGTGGCTAAATCCCTTTCTCCACTTGCAGGAGAATACTTCTACGGGTCAAGCAGACAAGGTTAGACGGTCCAGTCCAGTCTGTCATCTCTGCACTACGCTTCACGTTGGAGGAGGTCGCAGCTGTCCGGGTCCGATCGACACCCCTGTGGGAGCCAGGTCAGCGTAACATGTACTATCCTGGCCAGAGCTCTGATATTGGCCCGTTTAGATTATTGTAATGCTCTATACATAAGCTCAAACAAATCCATCACCAGAAAAATCTAAACCCTACAAAACAATATCCTCAGAGCGGCCTTGGGTATCTCCAGAATAGAGCACATATCTGAGAGTAGACGACAGTACAACTGGCTCTGGACCAAGATTTAAACTATCCACGATTGAAGGTAATAACTTCCCCGTTAAAGTGGCTAAACTCTGGAATTCCTTGCCCCCCTCACTGAGAGAAGACCAGTCCTACCAGAATTTCAGATCTAATACTATCTTATGGATAAAATCCACTGACCCCTAACTCGGAGCTGTATCCTCCAACCTGTGATGACCTATGCTGGTGTAACTGAAATGTAACTAGTAATGCCTACCTGCTATACCTAAGGCTGAAACTGTGTATAATCTGTGTGTAATCTGTGCATAATATTTGCATAATGCCTTGTAATATCTGTAAATATTTGTATGTACTATTTTGTGAGTAATGTATTTCACTTTATGACCCATTGTAACTAAGCTTTCCTTATCTTTGTATGTAATGTACTTCACTTTATGACCTTCTGTAACTAAGCTTTGCAAATTCTTGTAATGGTTGTGCCCTGATACCCCTGGGTTTGGTGCACATTACAAATAATAAAACAAACAAACAAACAAACAAACAAACAAACAAACACAGCTCTAACCAATCACAGGTCAGAAACCCAGGGGTGGATGGCAAGAGGCATGAAATTTGGTAACCCCACTACTCGGCAACAATGTAATAGATGGGACAGGCCAGCCACGTGACATGCAAGGACCAGTAGAATAACACTGATAGGGTCTCAGATAGGTAGTAATGCTCTTAAATCCCAATCCCTTGTGCTGATAGGTTTTTTGGGAAGGGCCAAAGTGATAGCAGGAGAGTCATACAAAACCAGCCTTCACTCCATAAAAAGTTGGGACGTCGCACAGAATTCCTGTTTTCTTGTATTGATATCTGTTGGTTTTATTTGCAATAAACTGCAGTTTTTACTTGCTGTTGACTGAGTCTTCCTTTATTCTGGGGAGGGTGTTGGCCCCTCGAAGTCCCCCCGGACTCCCCGACTCGCTCTGGCATACCTCGGACTCACCCCCAACAAGTTGATAGCAGAGTTGATGGTTGGCTGCGCCAGATCAGGATGAAGCCATCTCCTCCACTGCAGAACCTGAGAGGCTGCAGGGGCTGCAGGACCCTTGCATATTTCTAGAATGATGGGGAATGCATACCTGTGGAAAGGACATCAGGAGCCAGCTTGGAAATATCCTGGCCAAGGTCAGCGAGTAGTCCAGGCACACCAGGAATAGGAAGTGGCAGCTTTGGGGGACGTGGCAGCTGAGCAGCACCAGCAGACCATTGAGTGTAAGTATTGTCCCAGTCACACAGCAACTGTGGGTGTGAGAGAGGGTATTGAGTATTGTGAAGTATCGTTGAGAACTGTGGCATATTGCCAAAGTATTGTTTAGCATTGTTCAACTTAGTAGGGAAAGGAGTGAATGTAGACGTCATTATATGTGGTTAGGGCACATTCGAGTTTAGAGGTAAGCGGTTCTCGTCAACAACCTAGACTATTGCTTCGAAAGCATGGACGACAGTAGTATGTAAATAGTAGTTTCCGGTGGGTTGGGCATTTTAGCTCGGGGCATAGACAATAGTATCCCTGTAAGGTTTAGCAAGGGAGCTGACCTAGATTGCTCAAGGTGATTCAACTGGTTAAGTCGCGAGACGAGGCGTATTACTTGCCAGGCAACACAGCGGGTACAGATCGTACACAAGAGAATATTGGTATACTCTGCTAGCCTGTAGGAAGACAGCTGTAGGGTTTGGTTTGGGGTTGTGTGTATTTGGGGTAATTAGCTGTAATGTTCTGTGCGCAATATTTTACTTCTCAGCGTGTATGTAGTTAATAAATTGGTGACGTAACCCATAGGTTTGTGCATAGGACACAGAGAGCACAAGACGGTGAGGAGTAGAAAAACTGAGATTGGCAGACTAGGTGGACCGGTGGTAGTGCACGGAGGCACATGTGCAAGATTGTGGGTGTGCCTGAGGAGGCAGCAAGTTTGAAAAGGGGCGGTGCACAGAGCACCCCTGACAAGTTGTGAGAGAGAGGCTTGTAGTAAATTAACAACATTGTGATTACCTTGTGTTCCTTCCTTAACAGCGGACTATTGAAACCCTCAACTTGAGGTTTGGTAAAAGCAAAAACAATGTACAAGGGAAATGCAGAGGGACACGCCCCTCCAGCATCTGTGTAATATGCTCCCACCCTATAAGGCCAAAATATGCAAGTATGGCATAGAATGGTCTAACGGCATCAAGGGCAAGTTAACTAAACCATGTCCACCTTTCAAAAGTTTATCCAAAAATATCCAGAAATCACTACTGACTCATATGCAGGGTACCTATATGGAGAAGAGGGTACCTATATGGAGAAGAGGGTACCTATAAGGAGAAGAGGGTGAGAGAGACGCAGCAAGCCGTCAGTGAATGCTGAGCCAGCAGGAAGTGCAGGGGCACGCCGACCCCACCCTCCGCTCCCCCACATGTCCCTCAGAGTGTGGTCTCCTATGACACAGATGATGAGTAGGAGATGTACCCATTATGAGAATTAAGAAAAGCAGAGGTGTATTCAAAACCGACATATAAAGCATCACCATATACTAGGGAAGAGGGGCAGAGAGGCACAGGACAGCTGGCCACTGGGCAAAGAGCAAGCGGTGAAGTGCAGCAGGACATGAAGGAGGAGCTAGGGATCATAGCCACGAAGGAATGGATAGGGGGACAGATTCTTCTGAAGCTGTAAGGGAAGACAGATGGGAGGCAGAGGGGGCAACTAAGGCAATGGAAGGTTTGAGGGGGAGCTGCAAAGCTACAGATTGGGCCAAGATAATAGAGAAAACAGATAGAAAGAAGAAGAAAAGAGAAGAGAGATTAGAGAGAGGGCACAGGGAAAGGAGAAGAGAGGAAGAGAAGGAGCAGGTGCAGAAGGAAAGAGAAGAGAGGATAGAAAGGGAGCGCAGAGAGAGGAAGAGGGAGGAGTGGGAGCAGTGGCAGTGGGACAGGAAAATAAGAGAGCTAAAGGAGATCGAGAGGTGGAGGGAGGCAGCATAGTAGGTAAAATGCAAGCTGATAGAGAGGGAATAAAGAAACTTGCAGGTGGTGAGATTGGCAAGGGAACACGCATGCAAGAAGGAGGATGAGCGAGCAATAAGGGCTATAAAGACATATTGGTCAGTGGATCAGGGAAATGAAAAAGTTCAGGGGGCGGACAAGCAGAACCAGACAGCACGACCACATGACACAGAACTACCACTGAACGAGATAGAACAGGCCTAGGAGCCTGGGGGGAGGAAGTAGGTATGACTTGCAGGACATAGACATCACTATGAAACCCAAAATTGACACAACCACAAGAAGACTGAGCTTCGTAGATTTCTTTTGAAGTAACATGGGCTCGGGTCTGACAATGAAGGACAAAACAGTGTGGACGAGAGGGTGGGGCTATGCAGGGCACAGTCCACGGGTATAAGGATGGACAAGAGGGTGACATGTGAGAGAGGGACCGGTACAGTGGGAACATGAGGAGGCAAGGATGAGCGCACACCACTGTCAGTGAACAAGCTATGTACCATCAATGACCTAGTAGCATACGTAGAGAGGCTCACAGACCTCCCAGGATGAAGGAAGGGGGAAACAGCTATAGCATGTTCCAAGGAGAGGATCCCTGAGGGACTCAATGATGACATCTGAATACCCAAAACCAAACCAATAGGCGTGTACACTGATATTAGAAACGCAGACAGGCAGGTCAGATTGACTAGAAGTGTGAATGAAGAGGAACGGTTCACACAGATGCCCTTATTGGAAAAGGCAGGGGGTGACCTCAGTATACACCATGGAAGCACATTGACAAAGAAAACGTGAGATGTAGGTTACCATCATTATCAGTGGAGGCTGGGAAATGGATATATGAGATGGAAAGTTGGACAGGTTAGCAGTGGGGGATGTAAAAGGCCTTTTAATGGCGATCCTCATAGAAGCAGCTGATGACGTATGGAAAAGGGTGGGGACCCTGGAGTGACAACCCAGAAATTACGCACCGATGATTTGCTGTTTGCACATTGTAGAGCTGCCATATGGCAAGCTTTAAGAACACAATACCCAGATACGTCAGACATTGGAGCGAGTATGTCTTGCAAAATTGAGATAGACAAAGACCCCTTACACTATAATCAGGTGATCCAATGGCTTTGGCGCCTTGAAATTCAAGAACCATGGGACAAAACATTAGCAGTAGTTTACCACATATTATGTTATGTTATTGAGACTTAGCAAGCGCACGTACACCCGAAGGTATCATGGTGCAAGAAGTGAAGGAGGAAGAAGAAAGAAGCCGGCAGAGAGCATAGAGCTTATTTAAAACAGAAACATTTTCAGATTGTGCCGGAAGGTGAGATGGTCGATAGTCTCATGCAGGAGGAGAGGCAGATTATTCCATCCCTTGGCGGCCGCTATCTAGAATGCGTGGCCACCTTTACGAGCAAATCTGAAGCGGGTTACCATCAATGGACAGATCCCTTGAGAGCGGAGGACATGAGTGGGTTGGTAATGAGGGAATTTAGCCTGCCGGGATTCGGCTCCATCACCATAGAAGGCCCTGTGTACAATGCACATCAATTTAAACATAATTCGCTGGGCAACTGGAAGCCAATGTAGCTGGCGCAACAGATGGGTCATGTAAGAGCTGAAAGGGGGATGGAGAATGGACCTGGCAGCAGCATTCTGCAGAAGCTGTAGCCGTGCCTATCAGATGGGCGGGTTGCGCCAGATAGAGCAAGTTGCAGTAATCCAGCATGCTCAGCACCAAAGCCGCAACCACCGGCGCCTGGTTGATGGCCGGAATAAAAGGAACAACCTTCCGGAGGATCCTAATTTTAAAATGGCCGGATTTACATACCACACTGACTTGTTCGTCCATAGTCAGTGTGGCTGAGATCCGCACGCCAAGGTTACATACTGATGATACCGGTAAAGGAAGAGGATCGGGGGAAGGAGGCCAACACTCTAGTCCAGAAGGATTGTGGATTGGAGGTGCCTACAATGAGAACCTTGGTTTTGCTACCATTTAGTTTCCGCCAATTTTGTGACATCCATATACCTATTTCCTCAAGACAGTGCCTAAGGTGAGATGTTGTTTCGGTTTTTGTTAGGTCAAGACGGACCAGAATCTGGATGTCATCCGCGTAGGAGTAAAAGCAGAACCCATGTGAGGCAATAAGGAACAGGAGGTATCTTATATAAATGTTGAATAGAATATGGGATAGAGCTGATCTCTGAGGAACGCCACAGGGTAGATGAACCAGGGCAGAACGGAAAGGGGGAAGTGACACTGATTGTGAGTGGTCCACCAGGAACGCGATAAACCATTTCAGCACTTGGCCATCAATCCCAGCCTCAGAGATCTAATAACAGGATTACCACGACACCGCCCTGGTCAGCCAGACACATCGGGTCGTCCATAACTGAGTTTAGTACTGACTCAGTGCCTCTGCTGGGCCGAAAACCTTATTTGAAGGGATCGAGAAAGTGAGAAGATTCCAGGAAAGCCGAAAGAAGGGGAAACACCAGCGCCTACAGAACTTTCATTAAGAATGGAAGAAAAGAAATTGGATGGTAGTTGGCCAATACCTCGGGATCGAGTGATGGCTTTTTCAAAAGAGGAGTAACTAAAGCATGTTTAAGGGAGCCTGGTATAGCCCCTGTCGTAAAAGTCGTGTTGACAGCAGAAGTGATGAAATTGATTATATCAGGCGATAATTCCTGCAAAAGAGCCAGGGGTATGTCATCATCAGGGGAGGCAGATTTTAGATTTAAAATAGCAGACAGAACATCAGAGTTGGAGAAATGGGGGAAAGTGGACCAAGATCCTGTCAAAGGTAAATTGTGTTGTTGTGTTTTTGACTCATGAAATTACAACATAAAAAGTCCTCTAGAGATCTTTCTCTATGATAACAATTTCGAAGAGTCATTTTTTCAAACCAATTGTGGAGCCTTTCGTGTATGAGTACCCTTGAACCTATTCATTGGTGTATTTTGTTCCAGTGGTTGTGAGAGACACGTGGATAGCAGTCCATAGGATGAACAACACAGGATGACCATGGTGAGCAGTGAGTGCGGTGGCAGAAGAGTGCGGGCTGACTACAGTAACAGACAAAGAGCTATTCAGGGACCAAAGGTCAGAGGCTGAGATGGTGTTTGAGATGAGTATGACTTATTGGTTGAGAATACACTACAGAGAGGTCCCACAGGGGATTACAATGGCACTGGAAGCACCACCATTCCCAACAACAGCAAGGACAGATACAGAGCACACACCAGCAGGCACCACAAATGCAAGAACCTATACCACAGATGCAAGCACCTGTACCACAGCATTTGCAAGCACCACAGATTCAAGAAAACAGACAGCAGTTGCGCAGATACAAGACCACAAACAGCAAAATGACGGCACAGTGTCACACATGGACTCCATGGCAACAGAGCCCATTAGAAAATTGGGAAAGTTCACCATGGTGGTGAACAACCCCTTTTCGGGGAACGGGATGTCCTTTTACCCTCAATAGGACAGCCCAGAGATGGACTTGATGTGTTCCATCCTGTCAATCAGAGCCAACCCTGCGGAGGAACCTCGCATAGGGGTGGCAATAGGTGACAACACTTTTTCCTTTCTTGTAGACACAGGTGCGACTAGGTCCTGCATTCGAGAAGGAGCATTTAGATACCATTGGATGAGGCAGAAGGGACAATGATTCCAATTGAACTAGAGGCAGTGGTTGTGAGAGACAAGTGGATAGCAGTCCATAGGATGAACAACACAGGATGACCATGGTGAGCAGTGAATGTGGTGGCAGAAGAGTGCGGGCTGACTACAGTAACAGACAAAGAGCTATTCAGGGACCAGCGGCTGAGATGGTGTTTGAGATGAGTGTGACTTATTGGCTGAGAATACACTACAGAGAGGTACCACAGGGGATTGCAATGGCACTGGAAGCACTACCATTCTTCTGCAAAGAGGATCTGGCCAAGGAGCTCAGAATCCTATGGACTTCAAGTCCTTAAGATGTGAGCTTTCTGAATGTAATAGGGGGAGTGAATATAAAGCTGAAACCAGAATCAATCTTACCCAGAGTCAAACAGTATCCATTCTCAAAAGAAGCACATGAGGGCACTTATGAAACAATTGCAAACTAGCGGAGTGAGGCATTCTAGTGTCATCAGAATCCCCATGCAACACACTGGTGTACCCAGTTAAAAATCAAAAGGGAGGTTGTGGCGTTTTATCCATGACTTAGTACCTCTTAATCACATTTTAGAAGCAGAGCATCCTCTGGTTCCAAATCCAGCAACAAATGTGTGCAGCATTTTGGTGGAAGATGCCTGCTTCAAGTTTATAGACTTAAAGAATACATTTTTCTCATTACCATTACACCCAGACTCATAAGACTTGACTTCCTTTATGCATAGAAAAAGGAAGTAGAAACAGTACTTAGACTCACCCTCTATATTCAATAGTGTCCTCCAGATGGACCTCGGAAACGTACAGATGGAGAGCACAGTCCTGCAGTATGTAGGTGACATTTTAATCTGTAGCACAATAGAAGACCAGTGTAGAAAAGACTCAGTGCACATGCTGACAGTGTTAGAGGACAAAGGAAACAACGTGGACAAAGCCAAACTACAGTACTGTCAGAAGGAGGTGCTATACATTGGAGAGACTATCTCCCAAAATGGCTGGGAGATCACGCCAGAAAGGTGGCAGATAATACCAATACAGCCTAACCCACGGCAGTGAGAGACATGCAGCAGTTCTTGGGGTTGTGCAATTACTGCATAGCATGGGTGTTTGACTAGAGTACACACACAAGGCCTTTACTGGGCACTCTGAAGGAAGGACAAAAGAGAGATCACTGACATTTTTGAGGAGCTGAAAGAAGCCATATGCATATCTCCAGTGTTAGGGATCCTAGACTACAAGAAGGAATTATTCCTGTTCTCACACACTGATGTAGTAGTGATGAAAGCAGTACTGATACAGAAGACAAGCTTTGGACACAAACCAATAGCCGACTACAGTGGAAAACTTGACCCAGTAATGAGAGGACACTACCAGTGCGAACAAGCTTTGGTTGCTGCTGCATTCACGGTGGAGAAATAGGCAGGGATCACCATGGGTTACAACACCCCTCTGTACATGGAGTATGCCCTTTTTGCAATACTGCAGAAGCCAAAGAGCACACTGACAACACACAGAGCATCAGGGTATGAAGTATTACTGTCAAGCCCATCCATCAAGGTGGTAAGGTGCAGACTTGTCAACCCAGCGATTTTCCTAGCAGACATTTTACAAGGAGGTGAATATGCACACAGAAATATACATTAATTCAGTGACACTCACTCACACAGTACATGAGGACGTACCTGAGGGGGGAGACGTGCTCTACATTTATGGGTCATCGACAATTTACCAGACAGATGCAGTCAGGCATACAGGAACTGCTGTGGTGAGATAAAGGGAAGATGGAACAAGTGAGGTAGTGTCGAGTGTGCGATTTACATCACATTATTCCTCACAAGCAGCGCAGTTAGTGGCCCTAATACTAGCAGTGGGGTCTAGCAAAGGAAAGGGAGTAACAGTGTACTTAGACTCTGCATATGTGATGTCAACAGTACACTCAGGACTGGCACAATGGTTTAGGAGAGGTTTCAGGAGAGCAGATGGGTCACCAGTACAGCATGCACTTTTATTGTGTATACTGATTGAAGTTATACAGTACCCTGCACAGAGAGCCATAGTGAATTGCCAGGCACACACACAAGGGGAACATCCTATCTCAAGGGAAAATGAAGCAGCAGACTGAAAAGCAAAATGCACAGCATATTTTGGAGAGCTACTAGAAATTGTGACATCATCACATTTCTGAGAGTATACAAGGAACATGGTACTGAAGGAAGGGTACACTGCATTATCAGAAACACAAATAATGGAGTTGCAGAGAGCTGCACCCAAGGAGGAGAAAGACATGTGGACCAGAAATGGATGTATACTATCTCCGACAGACACCCTGTGGTGGCAGAACAACACAGGAAAAGTGGTGATGCCACTACCATTATTGGACACTGCAATGACACAGTTACACTATCCACCACACACAGGAAAAGAGGTAATTGCTACCCATATAGGAGAGACCTGGTTCTGTTTTAATTTGGTGGTACACATGGCTGAATTTGTAAGCAATTGTTTGACATGTAAGCAGTTCACTGCAGGACATACTTGATAGGAGCCATAGCTCGGCCAGCAGGCCCATTCCGGCATCTACATTTAGACTATGTTGACATGATCCAAGTGTGTCAACGATACCGCTACATGATATTGGTTGTATGCTCATTCTCTCCATGGATTGAGGCAGGCCCCTGTTCACATCCTGACGCTCTCAGAGCAGCAAAGTTCCTGGTCTGGGAAGTATTTCCAAGATGGGGCATGTGTGAGATTCTGCGGTCTGACAATGGCCGTCACTTCGTAATGAGATGTTCAAGCACAGAACCACATTGCTGGGCATTCAATATAAGTTCTCTTGTGCCTATCACCTGCAAGTAAATGGGGTGTGTGAATACGTGAACAGCCTTTTGAAGGAGGAAATAGCTAAAACAAAGCAGAGCACAAAGAAGAACTGGCTTCACTGCCTACCCTTTGCACTAAGTCTGGGTGCGACCAGCATTTAACACCCCACGAGGTGTTGACAGAACGTTGCATGCAACTCCCACTGGCACCTCCCACTAGAGCACTGAAGGACAGTGAGAGTAGTGCAGGAGTGTTAGCTCAGGAAATGTACGACTGCATTATGTCCATGATTGCTTGTGCCTCTTTTATCTCTTGCCAGATACAATGACACCAAGGAGGCACAGAAGACAGCAGAGAAAGCAACAGTGACAATGAATTGAAGGACTCTGGGTCAAAAAAGCATGTTAAAGTTGGCAATACTGTGCTTCTCAGAAATGTTGTGAGAAGGTGGTATGCTCCCAGATTTATGGGACCCCATATTGTCGAGGTGATAGTAGACAAAGCTGTCAGATAGGCAGGGAATATTGTTTGGAACCACAACTCAGACGTCAAGCACTATCAAGCAGCGGCCTCGCCTGGAAACAAGTTCAACAGGGCCAACGATCAGCAGCAAAAGGAGCAAGATAACATATTATTTTAACTTACACTGCTGAGTGGAGGACACCCATTGGCTACTCACACAAGGGAAGCAGAGCTAGGGAACAAACTACTCATATATTTAGAGGGACTATACACTGTCTGTTTGTAATTTTATTCTATACAGACATTCTTCAAGAAAGATGATTGTTATTCAAAAGTTGATGATTGTTTATTTTACCAACAGACTTCCACCCTGATACTTTCTCGAACCAAGCCGATTTTTGGCCAGTTCACCCAGAGTATACTATCTTGCTTTTATAGAATATCTGGCCCAAGTGTACCCACAACTTGGACAAGAATCAAGCAGAAGGTAAAGATGGGTGAAATAGTAAAAAATGTGATTATACTGTTGTGTCTCCCGACTCCAAGTGGAGTAGCTGCATTTATATTTTGGAGATTTTCGCTTGTTGCTATCGCTACCGCTGTATCCCCTACTAACATTACCCCGACCCCAGACGGTGGAACAGTGATGTCATCAATGACATTTGTAATGTCATCTTTGATGTCCTGGGTGATAGTCTTAGCAGTGCACGGTTGTGGTGCGAGTTATGGTTGCTTAGCTTACCATAACTTGCGAATGTCAGGGTTTTTTTCGGTTTTGCTTGGAACCATAATGTCACTTTAACTAAGTTTTTCACTGTATGTCATAGGTTTTTAGTAGCGCAACTTAAACATAACGTCCCTTTAACAAAGATGTTTTACTGAATTTCATAGGTTTTTAGTAGCTCAACCTAACCATAACACCCCTTTAACAAAGATTTTTCACTGAATATAGATATACATAGCATACATTTGATAGGTGTTCACTAGTATTCCCTTAGTTTATATGCATGTAACATACTGAACCCCCCTGCTAGTGATTTTGTTGTCCGCAGACTGTGCGCATTTCCGCAGACAGACGTGGTTGACATAAACACTATCCAAAAACTCAGGGGGTATGTTACATTGTTGTATTATACAATAGAAACACTGAACAAGTTCAAAAAGCAGCACATAACACATTACATTTAATAATAAATAAGAAGTGGAAACTGTATATGTAAAACTTTATATGCCAACAAAATTACCTCACAGAAACTGCACAGCAAACAGCAACAGCAGACCTACACAGCAGTAGGTCAGCAACAGCAGACCTACACAACAGCAAAACTTACCATGAAACTAGTAAATACACTACATTTATTTTATATATTAATAAACTTTCTGTATTAGGTACACTAAAACTAAAATATATATTTTTTTACACAGAAATCTCCAGTACTTTGGAATGGCTGTAAGAAAATTTCCCACGGGATGAAATGAGTGAAGACAGTGATACTAATGGTAAACACAACATTTCTCTATATAAGCCAATTAATAACCATTATTTTATGTGTACTTAACACATTTTTTTAAGAGACCATACAGATACTAAAAATGATATACCACGAGACAATGGAACTAAAAATGGATATGTTAATGAAAAATGTCATTACTTTAAAACACTTTGTGGAGGACAACATAAAAGAAAACATTATCAGGTCGATTCATGGAATTAATGTGCGCTGAAAATTCCCGCGCAAGCGTGCGAAACCGTGCGAATCGCAGTGCGAAAATCGCAGCAAAACCCGCGCACATCGATTCATGGAAGTCCGTGCGCGAGTAAAATGTGGGATGTGCGCTGAAAATCTGCGTGGCGCACAGGTCATCTAATGGCATGCGCTACGTCCACAGCGGAAGCGCACAGAGCGTGGCAAACATTACAAAACTAGGCGTAACACAGGGCGTGACACGCGGAATGGGGAACAACGCGTGAAAATGTGGGTGTCATGGGGGAAGTACAGGAGGCAAGTGCGCGTAATGCCCACACGCTCGCCTACAACACGTATTCATGGAATCGAATAGGGCAAAATAGTGCACCGGCGAAGACACGCACAGGCCTAAACACGTACGCCACACGAAGGCAGGCGGTACCGTCCCTGTGCATGAAAAAAATGTGCGCCAAAATGTGCGCTAACAAAAAGTACGTATATAAGGCTCTGATGATTGTCCCATACTGTGGCCCTCTAGGATAAATGACGTGCAAAGGGGTACGCGATAAACACGAACACCCGCTGTGTCAAAAATAGCATGTGCATGTATTTTGGCGGTGCGCGGGAAGTTTCACACGCGATTGGCCTTGGGCGAGTGGGGTGCGTGTATTCCTGGGGTTCGCGGGAAGTTTCACACGCGATTGGCGTGGGTACGTGTAAATCTGGGGTGCGCGGGAAGTTTCACACGCGACAGGCCCTGTGTGAGTGGTGTACGTGTATATCTGGGGTGCAGGGGAGTCCTACACGTGAATTTGCAGTGTGGGTCCTCCCAGGTGTTCCCTCTACACCCTCCACGGCCCCTGCAGGCAGCCCACACCACAGGGGACTACCCTGAACCCCTGGTCATTTCCCGCAGGCAGCCCATCCACCATGGGCATGCCCCCCAGCCAAGCCACATGTCACCTTGCACTACTGATCACCAATGCATGACCCCCTCCACCCCCACCCCACAGCAGTGCAGTGCACCAGCCAGCAGGCCCCGACTCATGTCCCCTTGCACCCCCACCCCCCAGCAGTCCAGGGCACCTGCCAACAGGCCCCCACTCATGTCCCCTTGCACCCCCACTCCCCAGCAGTGCAGGGCACCTGCCAGCAGGCCCCTACTCATTTCCCCTTGCACCCCCACCCCCCAGCACTGAGGGGCACCTGCCAGCAGGCCCCCACTCATGTCCCCTTGCACCTACACCCCCCAGCAGTGAAGGGCACCTGCCAACAGGCCCCACTCATGTCCCACTCATGTCCCCTTGCACCCCCACCCCCAAGCACTGAGGGGCACCTGCCAGCAGGCCCCCACTCATGTCCCCTTGCACCCCCACCCCCCAGCAGTGCAGGGCACCTGCCAGCAGGCCACCACTCATGTCCCACTCATGTCCCCTTGCACTCCCACCCCCCAGAAGTGCAGGGCACCTGCCAGCAGGCCCACACCCATGTCCCACTCATGTCCCCTTGCACCCCCACCCCCCAGCACAGAGGGGCACCTGCCAGCAGGCCCCCACTCATGTCCCACTTATGTCCCCTTGCACCCCCACCCCCCAGCAGGGCACCACCCAGCAGGCCGCGACACATGTCCCCCAGCCAACACGTCATCACAATCTAGATCCCTGGCCCTTATGGCCAGCCTCCACATGCCAAAGACCCACCCAAGTATTGCATCCACCCACATAGAAATGCCAATTACATGATACAACCCCAATGGCAAGTATGTAAATGAACACATGTCCGTCACACACACACAATGGGTGCAAGTGAATTTCAAAACCCATATCATGACATGCATGAAACCAATGAGATAATACCACAAATGGAAGTATAAAAACATATATATTAAATATAACATGAACGTAAATCAAATTAAACACACAACAATGGGAATGACAAAAGAAATGGTCCATGTCCGATAAATAATGAAAATCAAGAAAACATAAGCAAAAGAAATCCAAAAAGAAATGTTGTCCAAAGTCACAGTCCAAAAAATCAAATCGAAGGGAAAATAAAAAGCAAAAACCATTGCTCCATAGTGAACACAAAAAAAATATAAAAAAGATGAATACTATGTACAATTAAAGAATCCAGGGTCCATGAGCCCAACTTAAGAAATGAAACCTACCAAAAACTACTACCTAATAAAAAAACGCTATACAAAAATGTGTTGCATTGTCCGAGCGGTCCAAAATAAAGAAAAAACGAAAGGAAACCTAATACTAACAAACAAACTATTTACAAGGGCAGCGGGAAAGTCCAACGGCTCACTTGTTGATGTCCCGGGCCAGGGCATCATCGAACTCCTGCTCGATGTCCCGGAGGCGGTCCTCTTCCATGACCCGAGGGTTCGCAGGGACGATGACATCTGGATCTCCAGGTCCCTGCGAATGGCCTCAAGGCACTCGGCCTGCCTCAGGGCCCTACGCATGGAGTTCTCCGCCCTGATCATCGTGTGCTGTGCCTCTTCCGCCCGCTGCCGCTCCACATCTATCGCATGGCCCATCCGCTGCCACACAGAAGACACTTCCCATCCAGGGTCCTCCTGCCCTCCGGCCGATGCCTGCCCCTCCGATGATGAAGGCCCCGAGCCATCATGGCTCCCACCTTGTTGCTGCTGCTGCTGCTGTGCCGCTGCCTGTACCCTGGCTCCTGCTGCCTGCACATCCTCCTCCAGCTGGGGTGCAGTTGTTGAGGTGGCCACCCCTGCTGGACGTCCGACTCCCGACTGTGGCAGGGATGAGTCCTCCACCAGCCTGGCCGCAGGGTCAGAGGCAGCTCCACAGGGCACCCAGGTGACACATGGGTGGGAAGATGGCACGGAGGACGACTGGCGCATAGGGGGTTCAGTTGAGGGGGGGTCGGAACAAGATCCAGAAAACGGAGGAATCTGGCCCTGGTGAGCTGTCCCAGTGGGTCAACGTGGTCAACGAGCCATGCAAGAAGACGTGCAGTCTCCTCATGAAAAGACTGCAGGTCAGCTTGCATGGCACGTTGACGCAACGCCACCCCACCCAGGACAGGCTCAACCCGGTGCCGGATAGCCACATCCGCAGGGAGAGGAAGGCCAGTTGGTGTAAGCCGATCCCCTCCCTGAGAACGGGTCTGGATGTAGGTATCCCTACTGGTGCAAGATGATGCAGTAACAGGATCGTGGACAGGATTACACACAGGCACCTCCGCGGCGGCCTGTGCTGCCTCCTTTCCCTGCCCCTGCACTGCACCACTAGCACCAGTGGAATCCCCACCTCCAGACCCCGTCTCTGTCCCTTGCACGGCCTCCTCCTCCACCAAACCCCCCACCAACCTGGATGACTCCGTGCCATCTTCCTCCGTCGGGCCCTGTGGGGTCTCAGCTGCCCCTTCGGCTGCCGAGGAGTCCAACTCCAACCTCCGCCTCTTGGACCTCCCCTCGGCAGCTGCGACCTGGGACGCGGCACCGGACTCCTCACTCCCCGATGAGATGACAACCTGGGAGGGGAGCCGGGCCTTGCGTCTCCGGCTGGCGGTGCGATCCCTGCCGCTGTGCTCCACAGCACCCTCTCCGCCCTCTTCATCAGTCGATGCTGCAGACAGGGAGAGATAGGACACAGGCATCAGGGCGCTGTACAATGGACTCATACACACATGACAGTTGCACACGAGTGTCATTGTCAAACTTCAGACATGGCATCACAATCACCAACACACATGTAATTTCAAATCACACACATGAGCTATTCCACAGCCATATCGCAACAGCCAGCACCATCCATACACATACAACAGCATGAGCAGGCAAAGGTGAGCCAGACATCACATGAGACACAGGGAGTGCACTAGACATGCACACACGCCACCACACTTACATGCATATGTACTCCTCCACCAAGTGTCGCAGTGATGAGATTGGCATCCATGTCACATCTGGCATATTTCTTCTACATATCAGTCTCACATGCATCCATGTTGCATGACAATTACACACTTGTCAGATACACATACATGCACATGTACACAGTGCAGATACATGCAGCTGGAACCAACATCCATGTGTGACACCACAACCTTGACAACTGACATACACAGTCATTCAAACATGTGTGCTCACACATCTGCATTTGGCCTGCATGCTTACCCAAAAATACACCATCCATGTGTCTCACACATGAAAGGACTCACATGTGTCAGCCTCACGGCCCTGTACATACACATCCATACATGGCCCTACAAAACCACATGTGCAACCTGCACACTACTGGCACACCACCACACGCACAGCTTCCTATCAGTATGCATGTACACTTACCGCTCGACTCCAGACGGGTCTGCCTCTCAAGGACCTGGACGTGGAGTGCATACGTATTCCAGGACCCTCATTTGGTCTTCAGACAGGTGGCCCTGGCGCCCCTTAGCATCCGCTGCCTTCAAGAGGCGCCGGGCCTTGTTGAGGGTCCTGGACCTGAAGTCCTCCCAGCACTTCTTGACATGATGGAATTCGTGGACTGCCACCCCCTCCACATTGATGGCAGTCATGATGTCCGTCCAGATCCTGGTCCGTCCTTCCTTGTTGGCACGCGACCTTCTGAAGAGGGCATAATACTGCCCCAGGACTTACTCCACCAGGACACCAACTTCGGTGCCAGTGAAGCTGGTGGCCCTCTGCCTCTCTGGTTGGGGGTTGCCAGTGGTCTCAGATGGTGGTGTGCCCGACATGGCAACCCCAGAGGCAGGAGTGGGTGGGCAACTGGGTGCTGGGGCTGGGCTGTGGAGCGATGGAATCCCACTCGGGAGTCTTCGGTTCCAGCAGGGGTGGTCACAGCAATAGCACCCCTGGCTGATGTGCAGGCAGCAAATTGCAGGGCACGTGGGCAGCAGGCAATCAGGCAACAGCAGATGGCATGTGGGAGCGTGCTCGGGGTTTTGGGGGGCAGTAATTCAGCCTTCTGGGCAGGAGCGTGGTCTTCTGTGTGTGAACGCGTGGCCAGCTTGATACGGAGTGATTTGGCATGTGAAAATCTTGCACGTCAGCGTGTAATTCGAGGAAAGGCCCTTAGCGTGTAAGCGCGTCTGTGACGTGACACGTGCGGGTGTTTCCCTCATAGCACGTGATGACAGAGCACACGTGGAAAAGCTGCACGTCCGAGTGTCAGCGCGTGTAATTGGAGGAAAGGGCACGTACACGTGTAAGTGACGTGTATGTGTGGGCCGGTTTAAAAGGTACGTGTAGGATGCCATTTCCTTGTACGTGCTTTTTGTGGAGAGCGAGTGGGTGGATTCTGTACTTCACACGCGATTACTGCAAAGCGTTTCAAGTTCGTACTCCCTGTTACCTCTGACAGCTTTCATTTTTCTACTTTTTTTGGGCCTGTCTCCTCAGACAGCGTACAATTCTTCTTTTGGCGGGGGTGTTGCCAACGTGCACACACGTGTATTTTTCACGTTCTTTTTCCAGGCAGACGGTGAGTTCTGCATGCACTTAGCAACTGTGCTTGCCCCGTGTGTTGCGTACCCCTGCAGAGGTCATTGTAGGCTGCGTGTATTACGCGTACGCTTATTTTTGTGTTTCTGGGTGCCACATCGTAATGCAGGTTCATTTTTCCACGCACGTGGTCTACGAGGGGTTGCGTGCACGTTTATTTTTGTTTTTGGGCTGCCTGTGCGTTGCGTCACCCGTCATCTTCCCCAGGGGTCACAGACAGCCTTGTTAGAGCACAAGGGTACAAATTGCATCTAGTACCCTACCCCTTTGACCCCCAATGGCCTAGGACAATAGTTTACTGCTCCTCCCATCCGCACAACATCAGTGCCATGGTTGGGAGGCGACCAAGCGGTAAGGGAGGCAAAGGTGGCCGACCTTCAAAAGGTGGACGTGGTGGGCGCGGTAGGTGATGTGGCCAGGATTTGCAGGGTGCTCGTAGACCCCCATGTGTGGAGGACCAATCAGGTACATCCATGCCCCCCCATGGTTGAGGGAAACATGGCTGAGACCATCCCAGCTCAGCCCCTGTTGGACCAGCCCATTGTGGCACCTGACCTGGCACAAGATGACTCCCTGGCTGACTCCCGGGTCAGCAAGTCTAGGCCACGTGTGGCGGTGCAAGTTGTCACCAAGGCACGTAAATCTGGTGCAGCTATGTCATCTGCTGCCCCAAGTATGCAGGGTGGTGAGGCTGCAGGGGCAGTTGCAGCTCCATCCGCCCCAGCTCTGACTCTCCCAGCCAGGACAGTGTCGGTCCTGGTTCATCATACTGATGTTCCCCCTGCCAACATCACACTTCAGACAATGCCTGCACCAAGTCCTATGGTCAATGTGCATTCGCATACTCCAACAACCCAGTCCACCGGTGATTCTGCCCCTACTGACCAGAGCGGCGTTAGCCACTCTGGCTCCGCTCCACCTTCTAAAAAGAGGAAGAAGGTTGCTCTGGCACGACAGGCTGAGACCCCAGGCACGGCTACACACTCCGGCACGTCAAGGAAGCCTTGCTTTAATGACGCAGAGCTTAATGCACTTGTGAGCTATGTGTTGCAACATAGCCACGAAATGGTGGTGACTGCAGGGTCCAAGACCACACCTGGTCAACGTAAGGCACACTGGCAGACCATCACCAACGACATAAGTGCCCTTGGATTTGTGAGGCGCTCAGCTGATGATTGCTACAAGCGGTGGAACGACCTGAAACGCAGAGCAAAGGACAAGCTGGCCTCAAGTCATGCCGCTACTCTGGTGACTTGTGGTGGGTCTCCACAAGAGGACAACAAACTCACTGAACATGAGTCTGTTGCTGGGACCTTCATCACAGAGGAACAGATCTGAGGTGTGGGAGAACTACCCAATTATGAAACATTGTCCGGTGAGAGCCCATGCGTGTGTGTGTAATGCATGTGTATGTTGTTTGGGTGACGGGTTCTGATTGAGTGGCAGGTGAGGGTGTGTGTGACTGAGTAGTATGGGTCACCCATGTGCTTCATCCTAAACATTCTGCGGCCTTGAATTTGGGTGTGACACTATCCCTTCTGCCCACAGTATTAATTTAGCGCAACATTACGGCAGTTGCCCTTGAGGTGGCATCATGCAACAACATTGTTTGTATTTTTCAGTGTTCTTTCAGGCTGATTGTTTCAATTCTCCCATTTTTGCAACACATTCCTCAGCCCTATTGTGACATATGTGACATGCTTCTGTCAGTGAAGAACCGCACATAGGCCCACATGTGTCACCTTGGTAGTTGAAAGATTTGACCATTCAGGCTGAATGAGTATTGTCCTGATCACATGATGTTTTTGGGCCTGTTTGAATGTGGAACACGCTAGTTGTTTCCTGTCATGTTGAAGTGCACAACCATTGATGTGTACATGGCCCTGCAATCACTGTATTTTTGTACACTGGATGTGTTGCAGTGTGTGGCACATGGCGTATCTTTTCACACTATGTGGCATTTTTCATCTCTTCATGTCCATCTCACATGGATGGGTGACAGTACTCATTCACTGACATATGGATGTACTTGTGGAATGTACCATGGCTATGGTACATGCCATCTGTGTGATGGCATGTGTCATTTATGTGTATAGGACATGCCACTCACAGGCCAATGTGTGATGACAGTGCTACCCAGCATGCAGCAAATGTGTTGCTCTTCCATCTTGGTGTCATCAGTGTCTGCCATTTGCCTCCCCTTCCAACTTTGTGACAGTGCATGCATGGGAGGGTTATAGTCATGTGGGACATGTGTAAATCATGTACTGGTTCGGTAGCTTGTCAGGCCTATTTGTGTGCTATGGTGCTAATGCCTGTTTCAATTTTTTGTCTTTCATGTTTTTGCAGGGGATGACGCACTTGATGCTGCTGAGGTTGAGAAGATGGTGCAGACCCAGGAGGAACCTGAGGCACAACCGGCCACCAGTGGGGGACATGGTGTGGTGGTGGGTGAGAACCCACTCTTGCTGCAGACGATACTGTCAAGTGGTGTCTCTGGGTGCACCTCCCCAGACCTCTATTCAGGTGTTGATTTGGATGATGAGACCTATGTGGCGTTGCAGGTAAGTGTTTCTGAAAGGGGTTCTGTTCTGTCCAACCCACCTGCACCAGGGGTAGAACCCTCTATGGGGATGTCAGTGTTGGTTGGTCAGCCTTTGGCGGTTACAGGTGCAGGGTCACACTCCACAACATCTGATCCTGTTCCTGGGCCAGCAGATCAGAGGGGGAATGCATTCCTGCAGCCTCAGGCAGTGCCGGCACAGCAAGGTGCAGATCGCCTTGCCCCAAACAGGTGTGGTGCCCGCCGACGCGGTGACCATACGCCACCAGGCAATACCGCATGGGAACAATCCATTTATGGTATGGCAACCCAACAGGCATCATCAGTTGAGATGACGGCTCAATCCATTGTACCCCCTGAAAGGCAGATGGAGCTACTACAGCAGGCAACAGACTCCATTTGCCAATCGACAAGGGAGGACATGTTGGCATCCAAAAGGGACAGACGGGCGGCACTGGAGACTCTACGCCAATCGATTTCAATAGAGTCCCAGGGCCACAGGGAAGCCCTGAGGGTAGAACTCTATCACCTCAGGGAGACTCTTGTTGACCTTGAGACTTCCACTAACTTGAGGACAGAACAGCAGCTGGAGCGGCTCACACGTTTGCTCTCAGCTGAGATGCAGGCAACTCGGGAGGAGATCTGGGCATCACGTCAGGTGCTGCATGGGGATCTCCGCACTATAATTCTCCAGAACAAGACCTTCCACGCCTGCATGCTTGCTGCCATGGAGGACCATACCAGGGCTTTGCGTGGGCTGCCTCCCATAGCACCACCACCTCCTGTGACAGCAGCAGAGGGTGTTCAGAGAGACAGCAGCAGTTCTCCCACATTGGCATAGCCGTGCAGGCCATGAGCCCATGGAGGTGTTTTTTTTTCCCCAACATCCACACAGTCGGCTGTTGGTGCACACCCTGTCCTGGGACCTCCTGGGTGGCCCTCCCTCTCCCTGGCCCCCACATGGCCATTTTTGATTTTTGCTTTTTTGATTTTTGATTTTTGATTATTTTTTAACAGTGTGTTGCCTTGTATGGCTCCCGTGGGCATCCACTGTATTCCGGCTGGGCACATGCAGGCTTGTCCTGAGTTTGGGTTTGATGCTTGGGTTCTTGAGACACACACCACTCCTGCTTCCCGTTTCCATGGGCTTGCAAAGGGTGTGACCAAGTGACAGTGATGTACACAGTGATGCTGGGCTCCCATGAGCTGTGTGGGCAGTCTGTAGTCAATACTGTGTAGACATTCCTTGTGTATATTGTAGTTGTATTGTGCACTGCATGTTGGAATTATGTATGCTTCTGCTTCCATGTCTCCCTCTGAATTTGCAGGTTCATTCCTCATGTCTTCACAAGGCCGTCTACTTTGGAGATGGAGTTCATGTTGTTTGCAGAACGCAGACAAGTTTTGAAGCCTGCAAGACTACAGTTGGAAGGGGGCGATGTGGTGGCATATTCAGGTTGTAAGACTACGACTACTTTAACTTAGTACTGTCATGTTTTAGTTATGTTTGAGCTTGTGTAGCTGCATTGAATTGCTGGTAAGTATTTGGTCATGTGTGTTGTTAGTTCAACATTACTGGGAGCATATTGTTTGTGGCCAGTTTCCATTAGGGATACTGTACTTTGTGACACTTGTGTCCGGTTTTCGGGATTGCTTTGTTTGCTCTCACATAGCATGACATGCCATGGTGTGTTGGGAGGTGGTGCTGGGGAGGGGTTGGGTGACATGGCACTGTTCTCATGTTGTATTTTGCAAGGGTGTAATGCATTTAGCAGCATATGTGTCTTTTGATGACACAGCATTGGTGGTGTTTCTGTAGGTAGGTATGCACACATTGTGACACTTCCAGGTGACCAATCTCAGGCTGGTATGGTAGTGACAGTTGACTGTCCCTTGAGTCATCATCATTGATTGTCAGATGGTATGTGCCAGTGCTGTGTGCACTCCACAGTGATTCTAAGTGAAGTAACTAGCCACCAGCTGTGCTCGGGCTGCCTCACCCCGTGCCCTTTCCCCTCCCATGCGCAGTGGGCGTGCATGTGGTTGGGGATGTGGGGGCACCACCATGCCCACCGGCAGGCCCCGGCGTGTTGCAACGTTGTGCAGGACACATGCTGCCACTATGATCCTGAACACTACTGGGGGAGCGTATAACATCTGCCCGCCAGAACGGTCAAGGGAGCGAAAGCGTGACTTGAGCACTCCGAATGTGCGCTCCACTATGCCCCGGGTTGCAATATGGGCTGTGTTGTATCTTACCTCGGGTGGCGTGGTGGGGTTCCGAATTGGCGTCATCATGTGGGTGCTCAGAAGGTAGGCACTGTCCCCTAGGGAAGTGGTGATGGGTATCATTAGTAGGGTTGTGACATTACTCAGTATTTGGCATGCATGCATGTGCTGTGGCATTTATACTCACCGAGCAGCCATGTATTGCCATGCCGCCTAGCTTCTATGTCCCGGTTTAGAGTTGACATTCTGTAAATAAAACTGTCGTGGGTGGACCCTGGATAGTTGGCATATACTAAGGTGATGATTCCCTTGGCATCACATACTACCTGGACGTTGATGAAATGCCAGTGCTTGTGGTTTCTATAGATGTGCTCTAATGCCCTGGGGGGACATAGAGCCACATGGGTGCAATCAATGGCACCTAGGACTTTGGGGAATTGTGCCACCCCGTAGAAATCCTGGACGGCAGCCTGCCTTTCTGCAGGTGTCCTTGGCAGGTATATGGGCCTGCGGACTGATGGGCGTGCAGTCATGATGGCCAAGTCCTGGTGTAGGCAGCGTGACTGCGTGGCCTGTGACACCCCCCCACTATGGCACTTGTCCGCTGAAATGATCCAGTGGCCAAAAAGTGCAGTACATTGAGGACCTTCTCCAGGGGGCTGAGTGCTTGGGAGCAGAGGGTGGGTGATGTGAGGTCATCCTCCCACTCACTGACCAGGTCGAGTATTATGTGAGGTGGAAACCTGTACCTCCCATACATCTGGTCATCAGGCATGCCAAAAAGGCTGGTTCTGGGTGTGGAAATTCTGGGCCTGACTATCCTCCTCCTCCTCCTGCGGTATCCCACGACCACTGCTGCTAGGAATGGTATGTTCATCCTGGCGTCTGAGCTTGCTTGTTGTTTATGCACACTTTTATGCTGCGCGGGTCCACGTACGCCTGCTTCCTGCTGGCGTATGTGTTTCTGGATTAGCGCATCTTTTTCGGCGTGTGCGCGTTCCGTGCATTTTGTCTCCTGTACTTCCCCGCCCATCCCAGTAATACACGTGTCCCGCTCGCCCAGGCCCAATCGCGTGTAAAACTTCCTGCGAGCCCCTGAAGTACACGTACCCCGCTCACCCAGGCACAATCGCGTGTAAAACTCCCTGAGAGCCCCTGAAGTACACATACCCCACTCGCACAGGGCCTATCGCGTGTGAAACTTCCAGCGAACCCCAGTAATACACGTACCCCACTCGCACAGGGCCTATCACATGTGGAACTTCCCGCGAACCCCACTAATACATGTACCCCACTCGCACAGGGCCTATCGCGTGTGAAACTTCACGTGAACCCCAAGAATATTGGCCCTGTGCGAGGGAGCGGGGTACGTGTAGTTCTGGGGTACAGCGTGAAGTTTTACACGTGAAAGGGCCCTGTTGAGCGGAGAACGTGTATACCTGGGGTTCGCGTGAAGTTTCACCCGCGATTTCAGCAGGGTACGTGTATTCCTGGGGTTCGCGTGAAGTTTCACCCGCGATTTCAGCATGGTACGTGCATTACGGGGTTTGCGTGAAGTTTCACCCGCGATTTCAGCAGGGTATGTGTATTCCTGGGGTTTGCGTGAAGTTTCACCCGCGATTTCAGCAGGGTACATGTATTACGAGGTTCACGTGAAGTTTCACCCGCAATTTCAG
This sequence comes from Ambystoma mexicanum, assembly GCF_040938575.1. NCBI lineage: Eukaryota > Metazoa > Chordata > Amphibia > Caudata > Ambystomatidae > Ambystoma > Ambystoma mexicanum. The sequence goes on from NC_090929.1 coordinate 1,346,908,195, forward strand.
CAGGGTACGTCTATTCCTGGGGTTCGCGTGAAGTTTCACCTGCGATTTCAGCAGGGTACGTGTATTATGGGGTTCGCGTGAAGTTTTACACGCGAAAGGGCAACGCCCGTGCACAATACGTCACAGACGCGCTTATGCGCTAAGGGCCTTTGGTCCAATGATATCGCGTACGTGTGCTGATGCGCTTACGCGGTAAGGGCCTTTCCTCAAATTACACGCTGACGTGCAAGACTTTCACGTGCCAAATCACTCCGTATAAAGCTGGCCACGTGTACACACACGGAAGACCATGCTCCTGCCCTGAAGACCATTTTCCTGCCCCCAAGAGCCCCGAGCACGCTCCCACCAGCCATCTGCTGCTGCCTGTCTGCCTGCTGCCCACGTGCCCTGCTATTTGGTGCCTGCACGTCAGCCATCTGCAGGGGTCCAGTTGCTGTGTCTACCCCTGCTGGAACAGAAGACTCCCGACTGGGATTCCATCGCTCCACAGCCCAGCCCCAGGACCCAGTTGCCCACCCACTCCTGCCTCTGGAGTTGCCATGTCGGGCACATCTCCATCTGGCACCACAGGCAACCCCCAGCCAGAGAGGCAGAGGGCCACCGGCTTCACTGCCACCGAAGTTGGTATCCTGGTGGAGCATGTCCTGCGGCATTATGATGCCCTCTTCGGAACAAGACGTGCCAACAAGGAAGGACGGACCAGGATCTGGACGGACATCGCGACTGCCATCAACGCGGAGGGGGTGGCAGTCCGCAAATTCCATCATGTCAAGAAGCGCTGGGAGGACTTCAGGTCCAGGGCCCTAAACAAGGTCCGGCGCCTCGCGGAGGGGGGCCGGGTCAGCCTGAGCAACATCCAGATGAGGGTCCTGGAACGCGTAGGCTCAGCGCTCCACGGCCAGATCCTTCAGAGGCAGACCCGTCTAGAGTTGAGCGGTAAGTGGCCAAGCATTGCTGTGTGAGACAGGGCATGTTGCGTTGTGCTGGTAGTCTGATACTTGCCTGTATGTGTGACATAGGCCATGTATGGATGTGTGTGTGTGTAGGGACATCATGGTCATGCATGTGGGACCAGTTATGTGTGAACCACATGGTAGGTGCATGTGTTTTAATGCAACATGGGTACCTCTATGAAGAATGCACACCTGAAAGCATGCAGTCTCTGTTCATGGACATGGAGGGAGGGTGATGAATGGGTGCTGATGTCCTATACATGTATGGTGTGTGTGTGTGTGTGTGTGTGCGTGTGTGTGTGTGTGTGTCAGAGAAGTGTGTGTTTGACTTTGAAACGCCATGGATGCATGTGACTTTGAAGGCAACATATTGGTTTACAGGGGCCCTTGTACATGGATGTTTATGTTGATTGCAGGCGCCGGGAGTGTTTCTGCATGTGTGCTGGATGCATTGGCCCATGTGTTGTGGAAGGACAGGGTGGAAGTGACATTTGACAGTGCCACTCATGTGTTATTGCTTCCTGTCTAGGGTATTTTGTGCTGTACCCTGATGCTTGTGTTCTATGTCTCCCTCTACGCAGCGTCAAGTGAAGAAGAGGGCGGAGATGGCGCTGTGGAGCCAAGCGGCGGGGATGCCTCCACTGGGCAGCGACGCATGGCCCAGCTACCCTCCCAGGAATTACCATCATCCGGGAGCGAGGGGGCTGGTGCCGCGTCTGCCACAACGGCTGTGACGGAAGGGCCGGGTGAGCCCCCAAAGGGCTTCCAATGGCGGAAGACGATGTGGAGACATCCAGGTTGGTGGTCTCCACAGAGGAGGAAGAGCCCGCTACTGAGCCACACATGGGGCCTGGTGGGGGAAGTACCACTGGTGCAAGTGGTGCAGTCCAGGGCCAAGGTCAGGAGACAGCACAGGTCACCGCGGAGGGGCCTGTGCATGTCGCTGTCGCTGTCCTTGACCCTGTGACTGCACCATCATGCACCAGCAGGGAGGCCCTGTCCCAGGCCCGTCTGCAGGTAGGGGAGAGTGCCATATCACCTGCCTCTCCACTACCTGCGGGCGAGGGGTCCCGCGACCGTATGGGATCTGTCCTGGTGGGTGTCGCGTTGCGCACGCGTGACATTCGTGATGACGTGTGTTCTTCCTGGGTGGAGAACGCACGCCATCACGAAGAGCAGCGTTGTGACGTGGTACTGCTGGGAGGGGCCCTGGTCGGTGGGTTCCTTCATGTGACGTGTACTCTGGTGGACCTCTCCTCCTCTGTGGTGGCTATGCGCCGGTTGTTCTCCACATCGTCTTCCGGCCCAGATTTCACCAAGGCCCCCTGTGGACCTGGCCTGACCAACACAGCCAGCTTGGTGGAGATCCCATCCCTGCCACAGTCGGGAGTTGGCGGTCCAGCAGATGGAGGATGTGAAGGCACCATCGGACAGGTAACATGGACAGCAGCAGCAGGAGCAGGCTGTAGGTGGGAGCAATGATGGCTCTGGGCCATCAACATCGGAGGGGCAGGCATCGGCCATAGGGCAGGAGGACCCAGGAATGTGAGTGTCTTCCATGTGGCTGTGGTTGGGCCAGCAGATAGATGCAGAGCGGCAGCGGGTGGAAGAGGCACGGCTCACGATGGTCAGGGCAGAGAACTCCATGCCTAGTTGAGGCGGGGAGTGCGTCAAGGCCATTCGCAGGGACCTGGAGATCCAGATGTCATCGTCCCTGCGAACCCTCGGGCCACCTCCGGGACATCGAGCAGGAGTTCGATGATGCCCTGGCCCGGGACATCAACAAGTGAGCCGCTGGACTTGCCCGCTGCCCTTGTAAATAGTTAGTTAGTTAGTATTAGGTTTCCTTTCGTTTTTTCTTTATTTTGGACCGCTTGGACAATGCACCACATTTTTGTATATAGTTTTTTTATTAGGTAGTAGTTTTTGGTAGGTTTCATTTCTTAAGTTGGGCTCATGGATCCTGGATTCTTCAATTGTACATAGTTCTACATTGGATTCATTTTTTAAATATTTTTTTTGTGTTCACCATGGAGCAATGGATTTCTTTTTCTTATGTTTTCTTGATTTTCATTATTTATCGGACATGGACCATTTCTTTTGTTATTCCCATTGTTGTGTGTTTAATTTGATTTACGTTCATGTTATCTTTAATATATATTTTTTCTACTTCCATTTGTGGTATTATCTCATTGGTTTCATGCATGTCATGATATGGGTTTTGACATTCACTTGCACCCAATGTGTGTGTGTGACGGACATGTGTTCATTTACATACTTGCCATTGGGGTTGTATCAATACTTGTGGGTGGATGCAATACTTGGGTGGGTCTTTGGCATGTGGAGGCTGGCCATAAGGGCCAGGGATCTAAATTGTGATGACGTGTTGGCTTGGGGACATGTGTCGGGGCCTACTGGCAGGTGCCCTGCACTGCTGGTGGCTGGGGGTGCAGGGGACATGTGTGGGGGCCTGCTGGCAGGTGCCCTGCACTGCTGGGGGGTGGGGGTGCACGGGACATCTGTGGGGGCCTGCTGGCAGGTGCCCTGCACTGCTGGGGGGTGGGGGTGCAAGGGGAGATGAGCGGGACATGAGTGGGGGCCTGCTGGCAGGTGCCCTGCACTGCTGGGGGGTGGGGGTGCTAGGGGACATGAGTGGGGGCCTGCTGGCAGGTGCCCTGCACTGCTTGGGGGGTGGGGTGCAAGGGGACATGAGTGGGGACCTGCTGGCAGGTGCCCTGCACTGCTGGGGGGTCGGGGTGCAAGGGGACATGAGTGGGACATGAGTGGGGGCCTGCTGGCAGGTGCCCTGCACTGCTTGGGGGGTGGGGGTGAAAGGGGACATGAGTGGGGGCATGCTGGCAGGTGCCCATGCACTGCTGGGGGGTGGGGGTGCAAGGGGACATGAGTGGGACATGAGTGCTGGACCTGGGATGTGTATTTTCAGTCATGTACAATTCATCTTGTCGTGCATAATCAATTTTAGAATGTGTATTAGGTGACACTATTTTTTGGAGGATTTCTGTGACTTATTAATTAGCCAGATAGGGCCAGGAAGACAGTGTTTTGTGCCCGCTTCCCTCCAAATTGCAGAATTGTCTCTGTGTCACCTTTCGTTTTATGATTGAATCACTGAAATGCTATTAGATGTATATATACACCTTCCATATCGATAGATGTATTTATGTGGTTTTTTACTTTGTTAACGTAGGACCAATGGCCTACGCAATACATTATAACTATTTTGCATAAAATGACAAACACTGTGTATTATATGTTACATTATGTGTGGTGATTCAAACAGCATATGAAAGGGGACCTGGTATGAGCTAAAACTGGGCCATTAAATTAGTTGCTGAATGGTTCATTTGGGGGACCCCGCTACGTGTGTTTGGCCTGCTGGAAGCTGCCATGCACTGCTTGGGGAGTGAGGATGCAAGGGGACATGAGTGGGGGCCTGCTCGCAGGTACCCTGCACTGCTTGGTGTGTGGGGCTGCAAGGGGACATGAGTGGGGGCATGCTGGCAGGTGCCCTGTACTGCTGGGGGGTGGGGGTGCTGGGGGACACGAGTGGGGGCCTGCTGGCAGGTGCCCTGCACTGCTGGGGGGTGGGGGTGCAAGGGGATATGAGTGGGACATGAGTGGGGGCCTGCTGGCAAGTGCCCTGCACTGCTTGGGGGTGGGGGTGCAAGGGGACATGAGTGGGACATGAGTGGGGGCCTGCTGGCAGGTGCCCTGCACTGCTGGGGGGTCGGGGTGCATGGGACATAAGTGGGGGCCTGCTGGCAGGTGCCCTGCACTGCTTGGGGGGTGGGTGTGCAAGGGGACATGAGTGGGGGCCTGCTGGCAGGTGCCCTGCACTGCTGGGGGTGGGGGTGCAAGGGGACATGAGTGGGACATGAGTGGGGGCCTGCTGGCAGGTGCCCTGCACTGCTGGGGGTTGGGGGTGCAAGGGGACATGAGTGGGACATGAGTGGGGGCCTGCTGGCAGGTTCCCTGTACTGCTGGGGGGTCGGGGTGCAAGGGGACATGAGTGGGACATGAGTGGGGGCCTGCTGGCAGGTGCCCTGCACTGCTGGGGGGTGGGGGTGCAAGGGGACATGAGTGGGGGCCTGCTGGCAGGTGCCCCTCAGTGCTGGGGGTGGCGGTGCAAGGGGACATGAGTGGGACATGAGTGGGGGCCTGCTGGCAGGTGCACCTGCACTGCTGGCGGGTGGGGGTGGTCGGAGACATGAGTGGGGGCATGCTGGCAGGTGCCCTGCACTGCTGGGGGGTGGGGGTGCTGGGGGACATGAGTGGGGGCCTGCTGGCAGGTGCCCTGCACTGCTTGTGGGGTAGGGTTGCAAGGGGACATGAGTGGGGGCCTGCTGACAGGTGCCCATGCACTGCTGGGAGGTGGGGGGTGCAAGGGGACATGAGTGGGACATGAATGGGGGCCTGCTGGCAGGTGCCCTGCACTGCTTGGGGGTGGGGTGCAAGGGGACATGAGTGGGGGCCTGCTGGCAGGCGCCCTGCACTGCTGGAGGGGTGGGGGTGCAAGGGGACATGAGTGGGGGCCTGCTGGCAGGTACCCCTCAGTGCTGTGGGTGGGGGTGCAAGGGGACATGAGTGGGACATGAGCGGGGGCCTGCTGGCAGGTGCCCCTGACTGCTGTGGGCTGGGGGTGCTGGGTGACATGAGTGGGGGCCTACTGGCAGGTGCCCTGCACTGCTTGGGGGGTGGTGGTGCAAGGGGACATGAGTGGGACATGAGTGGGGGCCTGCTGGAAGGTGCCCTGCACTGCTGGGGGGTGGGGGTGCAAGGGGGTAATCCGTTGGTGATCACTAGTGCAGGGTGACATGTGGCTTGGCTGGGGGGCATGCCCCTGGTGGATGGGCTGCCTGCGGGACATGACCAGGGGTGCAGGGTAGTCCCCTGTGGTGTGGGCTGCCTGCAGGGGCCATGGAGGGTGTAGAGGGAACACCTGGGAGGACCCACCCTGGCAATTCACGTGTAGGACTCCCCTGCACCCCCGAAATCCACATACCCCACACGCACAGGGCCTATCGTGTGTGAAACTTCACGCGCACTCCAGTAATACACATACCCTGCTGAAATCGCATGTGGAACTTCCCCACTCCCCAGAAATACACGTACTCTGCTGAAATCACATGTGGAACTTCCTGCGCACACCAGAAATACACGTACCCTGCTGAAATCGTGTGTGGAACTTCCCGCGCACCCGGTAATATATGTACCCTGCTGAAATCACGTGTTAAACGTCCCCGCACCCCAGAAATACATGTACCCTGCTGAAATTGCGTGTGGAACTTCCCGCGCACCCCAGTAATACACGTACCCTGCTGAAATCGTGTGTGGAACTTCCAGCGCACCCCAGTAATACACGTACCCTGCTGAAATCGCGTGTTAAACTGCCCCGCACCCCAGAAATACACGTACCCTGCTGAAATCGAGTGTGGAACTTCCCACGCACCCCAGTAAAACACGTTCCCCGCTCAGCGTTTGCTGTTTGGTAGCCCTGTATACTGGTCCAGGGTTAGCGCAGCCCTTTGCGCTGAATTGGGAATTTTGATGGCTTTTCCTTGCGCAAGGGTGTTCTTGGGGGCGTAACTGGCGCTGCTGCAGGGTCGCCACACCACTCTGCGTGACGGCTGGTTTTGGAGGCTAAAATCCATGAATACGCTGTGCGCGGATATCAATTTTAGTGCACGCGGCTGGCGCAGACATTCGCATGCGCACACTGTGCGCCAGCCGCGTGCACCACTTTTGTGCGACATTCTATGAATTACCCTGAAAATATCACTGTCCCACATGTACTTGCTCCCCCTCTCCACCTCCCAGCCAACTATCCCCAAACCCTCCCCAGCAAGAAAAATGTTACGATGAGACTTCCATCCCTTCCTCCCCTGCCATCCATCTGTCCAAACCCCTAATTCCCCTGTATTTGTTCCAGTTTCTCATTCCCCCTCTCTCTCGTAATTTTTATACTGTTAAACAATAATAAAATGTTAAGTATGTTGTTAGAATATTCCTCTGTGTCTTCCTTTTTTTTAAAAGGCAGTTAGGGTGTCCGTGGACAGCGCTGGTGTCCAGGATGTCTGTAATAAACCAAAATGGGGGTGTCCTAAGGACACTATATCTGTTTGTACTGTTTGCAATCAAAATGGATGTGTCCTTAGGACACAAAAGATGTCAGCTTGTCCGCAACAAACCGAAAAGGGGGTGTCCTAAGGACACTATACCTGTTCGTACTGTTCGCAATCAAAATGGAGGTATCCTTAGGACACAAAAGATGTCCACCTGTCCGCAACAAACCAAAAATGGTGTGTCCTAAGGACACTATAACTGTTCGTAGTGTTCGCAATCAAAATGGAGGTGTCCTTAGGACACAACAAATTTCCAACTGTCGAAAACAAACCGAAAAGGGGGTGTCCTAAGGACATTATACCTGTTTGCACTGTTCGTAGTTAAAAATGGGGTGTCGCGCAGGACAATAAATCTGTCCGCATGTCAGCAACTATTCAAATTGAGGTGTCCTAAGAACATCTCACCTGTTCGCAATGTCCACAACCAGAATGAATATGTCCGTAGAACACAAATCCCATCCGTCTGTCCGCAAAGTTCTGACGCACATTTATTTTATTCGGGGAGTTGAACACTGTCCGTAGGACACCCCTGCGCATGCGTATCACACTCATGGGTCCTATGAACATCGCCCCTGTCCGTAACTGTCCGCCGGACGGGTGTCACACTTTTAATTATTTCAGGAACATGAACACTTTCCGTAGGACACTCACATGCATGCGCACAACAGACCCCACCCATTTGCTGTCCTATGGACAGCCGTCTCATTCACGAACGTGTCCGCAACATCATCATGTGACCGCGCCCAGGCTGAGCATTTGTCCTTGCTCACGGACTGCGTTTGGCCCCCGAACATGTAAATAGTGCTTTTTGAACAATCCAAGGTATTTTCCAGTAAAAGGTCAACATTGCACATGTCCCAGACAATGTCCCTGGTGATCTACATAGAACTTTTTGAGCCCCTTCTTGCTGTTTGATGTGTCCGCAGACAGTGCGGGTGTCTGCGGAGTGCGCACCTGCACCCCTATAAAAGGAAACACTCCAGAGCTGATCCTCATTGTGCTTCCGGCTACCTGACAGAGCATTGCGCCTGACCTGCATTGCCTGCATTGTTGGTGACTTCTGCCTGCTGTTTTCCAGATGGAGACCATGGCTACTTCGGCTTCTTCAGCACCCCCAACCCCTCCACCACCACCACGTCCCCAAGGGCCTGCAGAGGCAAATAGGCATGAGGATGCAGAGGAGATTAATGAAGAGGATGAAGAGGATGAGGTAGTGGAAGTCCCTACTACTAGCACTCATCGTGAGACTTGGGTGTGGCGGTTATTTACCACTCTTGATGGAGTGCCAAAAACATGTGCAAACAAGGTGATCTGCACTCAGTGCAAGATGGTGCTGAGTCATGGAAGGTCTGGTTCATATAGCATGGTACTACATCAATGAAGTGACACCTAAAGTCATTCCACGCTGGGGCTATTTGTAAGGGTGTACCTTGCGATAAACATAGTCGGTCGAGTTCCCCTGCAGAATCCTCCGTTTCTGCTCCTGCCACCACAAGAGACACTCCTGTGGGACACTGCATCCCTCCAGCTGCCTCACAGGCCATTCATGATGCTGTTGACCCTTACTTTCGAGGGTCACAGTATTGTGTATGTACTGCAACGCAGTACTCTGCAGGGGGCAGAACCTTCAGAGTGCTTTTGAGACTGCAGTGAAGGAGCACGAAAAGAACTGCCCAATACCTGAATAAGGCCCACCCTACATCTTCCACGCTCCACCTGCCCTTTCTTATCCCCATGGTTGGTGTCCCTTCCTTACCCTCCTTTCCCCTCCTTTCCTTTTGTGTCGTGTTTAAAAAAAACAAACAAAAAATAAAAACAAAAACAAAAAAAGGCTCTTTTCAGAGCTGCCTTTCATAGTCCAAAAATAGAAGTTCAAATACATGGTGCAGGGTCCTGTGCATTTTTTTTTAAGTCTCTGGACATTTACATTTTTGGGGTGCTGCCCTATCAGGCCATTGCACTTTTCTCTGGGAGCAAGTGGTGGCTCTGAAAAGAGCATTTTGTGGCGTTCTTTGGTTTTTTGATGTTTCGAAAACTACAAATGATCAACACCTAATGCAAAATGAAGTGCTTTAATTCCAAAAAGGGTCGCAATGCATTGTGTATATTTTGCCAAAAAATGTGATTGCCAGCATAAGTAAGATGTACTCCATCATGCGAAAAATGTGTGTGCTACAAAATATAATATTTTCATTGTGAAAAGGTGACATGCCAACATCTCTCAAAAGTCACAAACAGCCTTATTGACATTGCGCCTCATTTTCTCCATTTGTGGACCAAATAAAGAAGAACGCAGCCAAATTTGTCTCTGGGCAATACGAGAAAAAAAATAATTGAGAATTTGGAAACATGTCCATGACCTTCCCAAATCCTTCTTTCATTGCAAATTGCAAAGAGATTCCAGAGACATGTCCTAAACTGTTCCCTCCACAATGAATAATAATAATGTCTGGATCACACTGTGTCACCAAAGTAGCACAAAGAGGTACTAAATCCAGCCACTTCATTCCACATACTCCATACCAGTGCACTTCCACATGAGGGAATTCAAGATGTGCAGCCACTCCACAGCGATCTGCATTCACCTCAAACCAATTTATCCATGGGTCTCCCAAAATCCAGATAATATGCTTTCTGAAAAACACAGCCATAGCTATCTGCTCTCCTCTTAAGAAAAAGACTTTCTGACAAACTTTCTCCTTACACCTCACTCCCAGTAGACCTTATTGATGAATCCCTTGCTCTGCTCAGTCTCATTTGCATGCCTCTCAACCTCAAAATCCCTGTATACAATATGCACTGTCCGCGGACAAATCGAAAAAATCTGATAGTGGGGAATGAAAATTTAAATTGTGTGCCCCATTTCCCCTTTGAGGTTGGCTCTGAAAAGAGCATTTTTTTTGTTTTTTTTAAGATGCTTCAGAAACACCTTTTATTTTGTTTTTTTGTTTTTTTTTCCCTCCACAAATCTTCATATTAACTTCTCCAAAGCAATCCTTACATTACAAAACAGCATAGCATTTCCCAAAATAGATAAACACATACCATCTTCTTCAAAATAATCAATATTAGCAGAGTCAATGTTGTCATTATTACAAAAGAACATGCCAGCTCTAAGCATAAAAGCAAACATACCTCGGTTAATTACATACCTAGCAATATTTTGCTGAGGACAAAAACAAAGATATTGTCTCATTTTGCCCTAGGTACCAAACCTGAAAAAATTACCTTAGCATTTGGAAGTCATTTAATTACTGTCTCAGACAAGTTTTCTAAATCTTTCAACGAAGTAGGGACACTGACATAGCCCAAATGCAAAGCACCACATTGTAAAACAACCACATGTGGACTGTTCACCCTGCCCATATCTTCACAAACGTGTACAATTGCCTGTACATTGAAACCAGGCACAGTGTTCCACACCACCTCCACTCCTTTAATATCAACATTTTTGCCACATTCCTGCATTTAGCATACTGCTCCAAACCATGCACAAACATATCTCCAACCACCAACACCCTGACTTTCTTCACCTCCGCCATCTTCACTACACACAGCCTCTTTCAATACAAACCACAACCTCAACACCTGATTGCTGATCCCTACAGTCCTATTTACATGCCAGATATGTTAAAAAGTCCCTTATGTGGCATGCCCTGTCCGCGGACAACCGCGGTGTCCACAGAGCGTGTAACAATGGGGAAGCCCTTCTACCCTTTCCACTTCACTCTCTGCACCATTTCCTCATTGGCTACTGTTAAGCAGTCACACAACCATCAACCAATCACATGCAAGAACTCTACATCTAACTCCATCATGACAGATCAGCACTTTAGATGTACTATCGATCACTCTTAGTACAATTGGGCTGAGACTGCAAAGGATCTACAGCAACAACTACTATAAAAATCCCCAAGATTTCTACTTGCAGATTCATCCTCATCCACATGCATGAACACAAACTACAGGTATGAATATTTTCTGCACAGTACATGTACAGCTCTTGTATGAATGTATATAAACAGAGTAATTGCCACTTACCCTGTATTACCTGTAAAATAAACGTACTGTTATTTCTCCCATCTGCTATCATCAAGTTTCACTTGCAAACCTGTCTGCTCTCCAAATGTTTGTTTACACACACAATTATCTAAAATATCATTTCATATTAAACGTTGTGAGAAATAACAGTATAATTGTGAAAAAAGGCTTTGTAGTGTATTATGAAATGACACACAGCCAGGATGCGTACATGCATCTTTATTCAAGCACACAGATAGACAATATCATTAGAAAGACTCCCAACTGAAACAACACCACTGCCTCTACATCAAATCCGTATGCTTTATTTCCCATACCTTCACAAATGCACACATTGCATGGTTTTTTGTACAATTCCTGCCATTTACCCTGAACAAATAACAAAAAAAGCATATGACTATTTCTTCTATCTCCTAACATCCAATAACACAGCCTTCAGAAGCCAAGTGTGTTCTGAACACTTACTATTATACTCATTTGTAAAGCATGTTCAACTAACAGATTTTAAGTAAAATATACAGGATGCACATAGGGAAAAGAAAGTTCATGTACATACAATGCTCATTTATCAGAAAACACTAATACTGCAAAAACAAAAAAATCAATGTCTACATTAACAACAGTGCTATAAACACACATATTTACTAACTTCTTTCTTTTACAATTACAGTGAATAGCATTCTCCTGAAAAGCAGCAGTGTCTGAAGTAGGAACAAGAATTTAGAAGAAATCTACTCTGTCCATACAAAAAAATAAGTGCAATACTACCATAATGTGTTAACTGTTAGTCAAACACACTAGATTTCTATCATTGTAGAACAAACAAATGTATTCACCCTGTACCATTAGATTTAGTATTAGTGCTTCCCATCACCAGCTGCATACTTTGTATTGTCATCTGAACCCCAGTATAGTAACACAAAAATACAAAAATAGCCTACCCACCTTGATGTAGCTGCACATTGCACAATCACACAACTCCACATACTTCCTTACCATCATACTCAGACACTCATGCACAAAGCATACATACACTGAACAACAGCCGAACCCACACTTTCTTTTTTTCTCCAACAGACCCCAAAGAATGCCTACCAAAAAGCAACTCCACAGAAATTATTGAAAAATTAGAGCAAATCAAAATAAAATTGTCCAAAATAAGTATCCATCTCTAGTAGAATTTGTACAAACATTTCAAACAAAACAGCTAATTAAACAAAACAAGCTTCCAGTACAGAAACGTTGTCTCCTCTTTCAAAAGGTAAAATGAAACAGAAAGTGATTAACAAGACTTCAGCTAATACTACTGCTAACACTGCACTTATAAATCTTGATGTAGTGACAAGTAACCATACCCAAAAAAAAATATTTTACATAAAATGTTCTGCCACATAGTCCTTATAAAAAAAGGAGAGAAATCATGCACAACCCTTTGAACCTACCGAAGAAAATGAATCCTAGAAGTATTCATAGACAGTGCAATCCTTCTCAAAGGGAAGTTATATATTTTAGTTTTAAACCGAATGAAACCACTAACAAAACTAACTACTAAACTACAAAAAACACTTCTCAATAAATGGAATATCAACAAAAATAGCTTCTTAAACATCTGTGGAGGTGAAAGGAGTCACACCACAAGCACAGAACCATATTTTAACGAAGAAACATACAAACAAAAGCAAACAAACCCAATTTCCATACATAGCAGTGGGCGAGGATATGAAAAACTTAATAATGCATTTATGGAACAAGAAAACGCTGCTCACAAAAATTACCCAGAAAACTCAGTATCACCTCTCCATTCCACTGAACCAAAACGTCCAGTCTACAAATGGCTGTGCACATCAATGTGTAACATTGCCAAAAAATCTTTCAAATCTTTACCCCAGTTCCTCAATCAGTATGTAAAAAGCAAAGACAAATTCAAAATGAAACTACTACACAATATGGATCCCTGTCCAGTGCGCAAATACACAGGACTACAAGGAAATTCATTTGCGTGCATTTCAGGACCTATTTGCAAAAGTACCTTCCATCATATCAAAATGATATCAACACATCATTCACATCATTCAACTATAAGAAATCTGGCCCATAAACTCTACTAAGCTAAACGTCCTGCTTTAGCACTAGCTAATTTAAATAACAATCTTCTATATGGTACAGCCAAACAACTACTCAAAGAAATAGAGCATATCTAGAGAAAATATTTTGGAAGTGAAACCCACTTACAAAATGCAATAGCTTTACAACAAACTAGCAACTACTGTACAAATAGCAACCTTCTATTGCCCATATACAAAATGTTAAAGTTTAAAAGTACATCCGCTGAAGTACCAAACCATGTGTGTGTGTGTTGCCGCAGGACTTTTTTTAAAAAGTAGCACAACAACTGTAGACATAACGTACAAAATAGAAGACAATGAAGATTTCAAATGGTTCCAGTTAGCTCTCTAGCTTATAGCAGAAAATAAATACGAAATTACTGACCGCTTAATACTTTGCAGTTACTGCAATGCAAAACTTGACAACAACCAAACACCTTCACATGCTATCATAAATAACTTGGAATTATTCCCAACACCAAACCCCCTGCAACAACTACATTCATATGAGAGCATCATAATTCAAACAGTGCACCCATTTCAAGCAATAATACGCCTTCAACGAAAAACAGCAAAATTACCTCTCTCTAAATTAGTGAAAGGAATTTGTGGCAAAGTAGTTTACTTACCATTAGATCTCAAAGAAAGTGCACACTATGTGGGAGTGCAACATCCAAGAGATCAATCTTTAATTGTCTTGGTAAATGGCATACCTATAAAAGACAAAAGAATTTGGCAACAACTCATGGACTTACATACATTTAGACAAGCCCTGCAATAGACAACAATGAATACTACAAAGCAATTAATATTGAAGAAAACCTGAGAGAAACCATTGAAATAATTCAAGAGTCACCAGAAACTGGTCAATTTCAACTTCTAGATCCTGCTACAGAATCTGATATTTTAGACCATTATACAATTCATTCATTACACTGTAAAGACACCATAGATGATGCATTGGAAATGTACCAAATGCGACAAACCAAAGGATATCCAATCAGCATATGGTAAAAAAGTATAGAAGCACGTGCCTTTCCTACTGGGAAAGGAGAAAGGTATGATGATAGACCCACACAAATAACAGCATCAGAATATCGCTCTTTATGAATGTATTCTGATGACCCCAGATTTAGCCAAAATGTGGAATACATATTCCACCTTCTCTTTGAAAGTGAACTATCAACTCTATGCTACAGAGTTGCACACACATTAAAATCAGGTACCCATTTTCAAAATATGTCAGCTACGCAATTACTACAAAAAGTGCAAGAAAAAGATGAGGTTTTACAGTCAAGTATTACAAATCTTTTAGCAAACATGCATGGTACAAAAGAATACTGGTTCCGACGTCATGGAGATGTACGCTGTATGATAAGAAACCTTGGCCCACCCACTTGGTTTGTTACATTAAGTTGTGCAGAATATGCATGGGAAGATTTACACGATTTCCTATGAATAGCAATCAAAAACAAAACAAACATAGATATAAAAACACCAGGAGAACTCTGCTCTCTAGATCCTGTAAATGTATCAAGATATTTCCATCATCGCTTCATTGCTATGCTACACTTTATTTGTAATAAAAATGTTCCTCCCCTCAGAGAAATACAACTCTTCTTTTGGAGAAAAGAATACCAAGCCAGAGGAGCACCACACATCCACATGCTTTTATGGATTAAAAATTCTACTAAATTTGGTCAGGACAGTGATGCCACTGTTTTGCAGTTTATCCAAAAATATGTCACTTCTGAAATTCCTTCACAAACAACACATAGTGACCTTAATGCACAAATTTTACAATTTCAAATATTGTCATTGCAAATATAAAAACAAAGGACAATACTATACCAGATGTTGCTTTGGTTTCCCTAGACCAGTTACAACAACAAGTCAAGTAAACAGCTTCATGTCTTCAGTTAGACATAGTGTCAAAGGTAAATCACCTAAGGACACATATTACATAAAAATAACAGAAGAATCAAAATATATCAATGATTACAATGCAATCATTTCCCTTCTATGAAATGCAATTGCAGACAATTCCACTACAGTTGCATGATATGTCACAGCCTACTTAACCAAAGCAGAAAAAACAGAGCTTCAAGACCTCTGGGATTACATATAATCTGACAAACAACTGTCACAGAAATTGTACAGTTTAGGCATGAAAATACTCTCTGAATGCATGTGTGGTTACTATTTAGCTGCAGACCGCTTAACCGGTACTGCCTTGTATGGCAAATCTGAAAACATAAGTCTTGGTCCTGCTAAATCTAGAAAAGAGTTCTCAAATCATAGGAAGACATAGAAACAATAGCCAACAAATGATCCCAACAGCTAAGACATTTTGAAAAACAATTTACTAGATATATACTACCGAAACAGGAGTACCACTTTGGAAACCATGTGTCTATACAATATAGCCCAAAATTTCACATACAAACATAATATTAAACCAGATGAGAAGAAATGCAGATACAGAGTGAAAATTGTGATGGAAGCTTAGTGAAACTTATCAAACAAAGCTTAATAAATCATATCAAATTGTCATTAAAAACTCCTCAACATAAATAACTGTATTACAGGTCTCTGCTGCAACTTTTTAAACCATGGAGACAAGAAGAAGAGTTACTAGATACCTATGACTGCTATGAAGACGCTTTCAAAGAAAACGAAAGTACTATAAGAGATGTAAACTTTACACAGTACAAAAAAAATGTTGCACAATGAACAGCAACACGAAGAAGAACTCCAGGCCCAACTAGATTTGGACACGCCCAACAGTAGTCAACCTTCTGAAACAAGAAGCCAAGAACCACTTGGACAGCCTCTAATAGCATATTAGGCACATTTAGCCATGACAGAAGTAGAAAACACCATGTGTCAGTATGAACAATCTCCAGAAGACTTTGCTGTACTAAAATCACAACTGAACAATGAGCAGCGTAGCATTTTCCAAGAAATTACAAAACAAATTAAACATGGGGTGCAACATGAAAATAAAAACGGTACCTGCCAAGACTACGAAACTATACTGCTATATGTCAGTGGTCAAGCTGGTTCAGGCAAAACATTCTTAATCAAAATCATCAGCAAATTAGTTCCTCCAACAATTGACAAACAACAAACTGTGAGCTGTTGTAACTGCCCCCACAGGTTTAGCTGCCTGCAACATAGGTGTTGTCACGTTACTACTCCTTCCAGTAGAACACCAAAAGAAATTAGACTATTACAAACTTTCTACAGAAGCTGCAATAGAACTACGAAGAGTTTTCAAACAAATGAAAATACTACTAATAGATGAGGTGAGCATGGTCTCCAACCTAATGTTGGCTTTGATGCACCTCAGATTACAAGAGGTCCTCAAAATAGACTACGAAGAGCTCTTTGGAGGAAAACACATTATTGTTTTCGGAGATCGTCTTCAATTAACACCAGTGAAATCTGAAGCTATTTATAAAACCTTAGGGCACAAACTGTGCCGTAAAACTCTTGGCAGCATAGGAAATGTCAACCTTTGGCTACATTTCCAATACAGAGAATTAACTGAAAACATGCGCCAGTCTGCAGACCTCACATACGCCAACATTTTAAAAAGTATTAGAGTTGGTGTACTATCTAAAGAAGCACAATCAATATTAAAAACCAGGCACATCAATGCACTCTATGACCATAACTCATATGCCACTGATGTCATGAAACAATTAGCACACAAAATGTCAATTGTATGTCCTTGATGTCAACTCTTGCAAGCTTTTCAAAACACGATGAAACAATGTTGAAAAAAGAAATGCAATTACAGATGGTTTATTAATATTTATGATATGCTCTTTTGTAAAAGTTTTCTACAATTAAAATATGATGAAATAAACTTGAAAGAAATGAGTTCTGACATGCTGTCTTGTGTCCTAAATATACTCTCTTTAAATAGAGTTGTTGTTTTGGAGGGGGTTAGGTAACGTTCTTACGTATGAATTTATAGGAATCAATAATACTCTACATGTGACCGTTTCCCCGATAAATCACCCCAATCATTCCAAGAGGACATTACAGATCAATGGTTTAATGAGAGTTCTACCCGTCCTTCTCCTAATCATGTAGATATGACACCCTCAAATTCCTTGTTTTTGGTACTCACAGTGAATCCCCCTCTCTATCATAAGTATTGTAATGTAAATATCTGAAACATATTTTTATTTAAAACCACAATTTGAAGTTGGCAGATTATACAAATGTTTGTGTCCACAACATCGTAAAGGGGTGATGTCAAGTGGGGGTTCTGATGATCGCAAACAAACCACCATGTCCTCGGGGTCAGTGATGCACTTTTAATTAGTCTGAGAAAATTAAGAAGCAGCAGTCATTACACTGCACCAAATAATGTCACCCGGCTGTGAGAATGTTCGCAAACAAAGATTGTGTTCATGACATCATGATGTATGTTTAATTTGTTTGTATATATAAAACCATGGCCACGGTAGTCACAGCACACTGCTTTGATGTCAGGCATATGCACTAATGTTCCCGGCCATCCTCAAACATCATAACATGACCACGCTTGTGTGTTTTAATGAGGTGTCCATGGTCAATGTCCATGCTGTGTGATCATTTTGAAATCCATTTAGGGTCTGCCCTACTAACACTCAAGTTGAAATATTACCACCTCCATGCATCACCACGCCTGGACTTTCCACCTGACTGTTAGAGCCCTTCTCAGGACATATACATCAATGTCTTCCAATGCACCATCCTCTTCCACTCCTGCTCATACTAGGACAACCATCTCAACCATCTCAGTTGGGAAGAGGATTCCTGCTCTTGCATCATAGCTTATACAAGAGGCAGTTGACCCTTACATTCAGAGGACAAGTGTCCTCTGTATATACTGGGATGCACTAATCTGCCAGGGGAGCAATTCCGCAGTACCTTAGAAGCCACTGTTGTCATGGTTCGCGACCCTGGAAGCTGTGGAGAAGGTGGAAGAAAGGGTAAAAGGACTATTGCCCCTGGTAACGTCATGCGCGCTCTAGTCTTCCCAGCCTTTACGAACCCGGAAGTTGCTAACGCGCATGCGTTGCAACTTCCAGTGTTTTCGGGAAGTTTACTGCCAGCGCTCCGGGGTGTTTGCTACCTCCCGCTCCCCGACGAGTTTCCCTCTTTGCCTGCCCATTGCTTACCTGCTTGCTCCCTCCTGTTTTCCCTTGTCTCCCTGCTTACTTGCTTTCTCATGCAGCACGATTCTGGTGCTCGCTCTATTTCCTTGGCCAGGCCCCTTTGCTCCGTACTCTGTGTTCCTCTGTCCGGTTCTGTTCTCTACCGTACGGAGCCACCTCCACTCAGTCATCTAAGGAGCCACCGCTACTCGTCTCATCTCCTGCTGGTACACTACATGGACCTCTTCTCTGGAGTCACACCTCTGCACCGCATTGCATTCTGGTGGTAGTAGTCTTCAGCTGGAACTTTTCAACACACCTGCCAGGGTTTTTCGGCAAGGCTTTTCCCTGGTCCGGGGTGGGCTCCCTGGGATCCCCACTGCCAGGCAAACAGCTTTCTGGCAAAGTGGCTTCCGGTGGAGCCCATACCCAATACTTCAAACCGAAAGAGAGAACTCACAAGAAGAAACCCAGCGAAACCTGGAAACAGTGAAGAAAGGGGATCGCATTAGACGATCCTGACGATTCATCCGCCTTCCCTACAGATTCAGGTGAAGAGGGGTTTGGGGAACCAAACATTACTGAACAGACTAAATCTGAGAGATTGCAAAGCCCAAAGATGGCCTCTCTGGAACAATATCAAGAAATGGTAAATGCTATTCAGGCTTTAAAGACGGAAGTACAGTCTCTAAGAGCAGATAACACTGCACTCAGGCAGCAAGTACAACAGATCCAACAGATGGGACAACAAGTCCAACAGTGGGATTACAACCGAGGAGAGTTGCCACCCATCCCATTGCCATGTGGGAAGTATGATGGGAATCCAAAAAGAATGAAGGAATTTTTGGATGCTTGTACCATCCAGTTTACCTTTCGTCCTAGAACCTACGACTTGGATAGAACAAAGGTAGGCTTCTTAATTTCTAATCTGATAGGAAATGCTCTTGCATGGGAAACCCCTCTGGTGACAAGTTCTGATCCAGTTCTTACAAACTATGCCACTTTTGTCCAAAGATTCAGGGACAGATTCGAAAGGCCAGAAGTAATGTATTCCACTTTCGAAAACCTACTGGATATCCATCAAGGTTCTTCTGATGTTCAGACATATGTCACAGGATTCCAAAGGATAGCGGCAGAAGCCGGAAGGCCTGAGACAGCCCAACAGACATTCTTCCGAAGAAGACTCCATGAGGATATCAAAGATGAACTGGCGAGAATAGCCAGACCAAATACTTTTCAAGAACTGGTATCTTTAGTTCTACAGATAGAATATCGAATGGCTGAAAGGAAGGCAGAAAGAAGAAGGCCACATACCTTCGTGTCAGTTCCTAACCCTCCTTCTATACCTGACAGAGGATCGACAGAAGAACCAATGCAGATAGGTACTGCAAGAGGACCCCTCTCCACCAGTGAACACAAAAGACGGAAGGACCTAGGGTTATGCATGTACTGCGGCTCTAACGGCCACCTGCTTCGGAACTGTCCGGAAGTACCTCCCAGAAAGCAGGGAAACGAAAGACCCCAACCTTGAACAGGGAAAATGAAGGGGTCAACAACGTAAATCCCTGTTGCCTAGCACAGTCCCGAGTCTTGAACGACAGCTGTTTGATGGTAATCAAGATCCAGGTTGAGTGGGATAAACATAATGCAGTGGAGTGCCTAGCCATGTTGGATTGCGGAGAAGCCGGCAATTTCGTGGATGACAAGTGGGCCCAGGACCAGCAGATTCCTAGACATCCCAAGATACGGCCCATACCTGTAGAAGGGGTTGATGGAACCCCATTGACCTCCGGACCCATCAGCCATGAAACACAGGATTTAAAAATTAAGATGGCTAATCACCAGGAATACCTCACCTTTGATCTAATCAGGGCAGCACATTTCCCAGTAATTTTAGGAATACCCTGGTTGAGAAAACACAACCCCCACATTGATTGGAGTTTGAATACAGTGGACTTCAGATCTCAGTTTTGTGATCAGCATTGTTTGATTACGGACAACCACCAGAGTATACAAGCAGCATTGCATCCGTCTCACAGTGTCAACACGGTTCCAGTACCATACCAGGGGTTCGAAGATGTGTTCACAGACACACAACCTCGTCTTTTGCCACCACATCGCAAAGAAGATTGCAGAATCAATCTGATTCCGGATGCAGTCATTCCCTTTGGAAGAATGTTTCCATTGTCTCTTCCCGAAAAAGAATCCCTGAGGGAGTACCTTGCTACCAATCTAAAGAATGGTCTCATCAGGGAATCGTCTTCGTCAGCAGGTGCTTCTCTCTTTTTCATTTAAAAAAAAGGGACTACTGAACTACGACCCTGTATAGACTATAGAGGCCTAAACAGTCTAACAGTACGAGACAGGTATCCTATGCCCTTAATGAAGGACATCATAGAAGTGGTCCAAGGAGCTCGGGTTTTCACCAAGCTAGACCTGTGAGGAGCTTACCACCTCCTAAGAATACGTGAAGGGGATGAGTGCAAGACAGCCTTCCGGACACCACTGGGTCATTATGAATACAGGGTCATGCCTTTCGGTTTAGTCAATGCACCTGCACAGTTTCAGCGGTTTATGGACAATATTTTTGCAGACTTGCTCTTTTCTTCGGTAGTGGTTTATCTAGATGATATTCTCATTTATTCGACCCATCTAGCCGAACATCGCATCTTGGTCACAGAAGTCTTACACAGATTAAGAAGACACAGTCTGCTAGCCAAGCCCGAAAAATGCATCTTTGAAGCAACCACAGTACCTTATTTAGGTATTATTCTATCTGCTGACAACATACAGATGGACCCAGCCAAGACTAATGCTGTTACCAAGTGGCCTGCACCCTCCACCATCAGGGAAGTACAAAGGTTCTTAGGCCTTGTTAACTTTTATAGAAAGTTCATCCCTAATTTCTCGGAGATCATTTTACCCATCACTAACCTATTAAAAAAAGGAGTTAAATTCATTTGGGATACCAGCACTGAACAAGCCTTCCAATTACTAAAAAGGACTTTTGTATCAGCTCCTGTACTAAGACAACCGGACCAAACAAAACCATTCATAGTTGAAACAGATGACTCCCAAGGCGCCATTGGGGCTGCTCTATTACAGAAGGAGGAAGATGGCCTGGAACATCCCGTGTCCTATTACTCACGTACATTAAGTCCAAGCGAACGAAACTACTCCGTTTTGGAAAAGGAACTCCTGGCCATTCGACAAGCATGCGAAGAATGGAGACATCTCCTCCAAGGCTCTGCAGTCCCTTTTTTGGTTTGCACGGATCATCAAAACCTCAAAGTATTGCAACAGATGGAGTGTCGCAATTCGAGACATGCCAGATGGGCGTATTTCTTCTCACAGTTAGATTTTGTGATCACCTATCTTCCAGGAAAGGAGAACACTCTGGCCGATGCCCTTTCCCGCAGTATTTGCAAAGAAACAGAAGGGCCACTAGAACCTGAACTTGTACTGGCAGGAAACACATTCATCAACACTCTCAACACTTTTTTACAACAGGTACAGGCAGTACAACAAAGGAACCAGAACACAGTAACAAGCCTCAACGAGAAAGGCGGTCTTCTCTTTAAAAAGAATGCCCGTTTTTGCCAACCCGAGGCCTACAAGAACAGGCTATTTCCTGGTGCCATGATATTCCGTCAGCAGGACACAAAGGTCAAAGAGCCATGATCAAACTAACATCCCGTCAATTTTGGAGGCCTTCTCTGATTAAAGACGTTAAAAGATATGTAGCATCATGCCCTGTGTGCGCCCAAAACAAATATACCGACCACAAACCTTTGGGACTCCTTCAACAAGAAGCACTTCCTGGCGGTCCTTGGCAACATATATCCACGGATTTCATTGTGGATCTGCCGGAATCATGTGGGTATACTGCCATAATGGTCAATATCGATTCCTTTAGTAAATTGGCTCACTTTTCTCCTCTAAAAGGACTCCCTACTGCCAGTATCACTGCAGAAGTGTTCTTGAAAGATATAGTGAGGCTTCATGGAATCCCTACCAATATTGTCTCAGACAGGGGCTCACAATTTACGTCCAAGTTCTGGACCACTATATGTAACATGCTAGGAATCAAGAGATCACTTTCTTCAGGATTCCACCCAGAGAGCAATGGACAAACGGAACGCTTAAACGCCACCCTTGAACAATAGATACAGTGTTTTTGTAATCAAGAACAAAGCAACTGGTTCCATCTTATGCCCATGGCAGAATTTTGATATAACAACACAAGACATTCATCCATTGGTATGAGTCCTTTCAAATGCACCTACGGGTACGATCCGAGGCATATTCCGCTCTCTGGTTTACCATCTACGAATAGACCTTCGGTGGATCACCTATTGGACACAATTCAAAGATTGCATCGTGATTCATCATCCAATCTCAAAAAGGCCCGACAAGATTGCAAGAAATGGGCAGATCTAAAGAGGAGCCCTAACCCTCAGTGGGAAGTAGGTAGCCGAGTATGGCTGTCTACTAGATACTTACCCAGATGGGCTCATCCGGGAACGTTTGCACCCAGGTTTCTTGGTCCTTTTCGCATCACAGCCAAAATCAACCCAGTGGCCTACAGACTGAATCTTCCGTTAAGCTTAAAAAAGGTCCATCCAGTCTTTCATACATCGCTCCTAAAGACCTATACGAAGGACCCTCATTCTCGGAAGATAAGAAAACCTCCTCAGAAGACTACAGATACTAACTAGGAATACGAGGTTTCGAGTATTTTGGATTCCAGATACAAGAAAGGAGTTTTACAATACCTGGTCTTTTGGAAAGGTTACCCGAGGACAGAGTGCACTTGGGAACCTATTAGAAAAATCTCTGCTCCTCGTCTTTTACAAAAGTTCCATCGTCTCCATCCCGGAAAGCCGGGAGGAAGAGCATTGAGAAGGGGTCATACTGTCATGATTCGCCGACCCTGGAAGCTGTGGAGAAGGTGGAAGAAAGGGTAAAAGGACTATTGCCCTCGGTAACGTCATGCACGCTCTAGTCTTCCCAGCCTTTATGAACCCGGAAGTTGCTAACGTGCATTCCAGTGTTTTCAGGAAGTTTACTGCCAGCGCTCCGGGGTGTTTGCTACCTCCCGCTCCCCGACGAGTTTCTCTCTTTGCCTGCCCATTGCTTACCTGCTTGCTCCCTCCTGTTTTCCCTTGTCTCCCTGCTTACTCACTTCCTCATGCAGCACGATTCTGGTGCTCGCTCTATTTCCTTGGCCACGCCCCTTTGCTCCGTACTCTGTGTTCCTCTGCCCGGTTCTGTTCTCTCCCGTACGGAGCCACCTCTACTCAGTCATCTAAGGAGCCACCGCTACTCGTCTCATCTCCTGCTGGTACACTACATGGACCTCTTCTCTGGAGTCACACCTCTGCACCGCATTGCATTCTGGTGGTAGTAGTCTTCAGCTGAAACTTTTCAATACACCTGCCAGGGTTTTTCGGCAAGGCTTTTCCCTGGTGGAGCCCATACCCAATACTTCAAACCAAAAGAGAGGACTCACAAGAAGAAACCCAGCGAAACCTGGAAACAGGGAAGAAAGGGGATTGCATTAAACGATCCTGATGATTCATCTGCCTTCCCTACAGATTCAGGTGAGGAGGGGTTTGGGGAACCAAACATTGCTGAACAGACTAAATCTGAGAACTGTGAAGGTGCCTGAAACAAATTGCCCCTTCCCCTAGTTACATCACCAGCACCCCTTTTCCTGTTTCCACCTGTCTCTCCATTATAGTGGTTGGTTGGTGCCCTGGCCCTACCCCATCCGACCTCACACACTCCCTACCTCCTGCTGAATAAAAAATGAAAAAACAAAGGGAACCACCTTTCAAAGTCTAAAAATATAATTTAAAAAATTACACAGATGCAAAATAAAAATAAAAACAAAAATGTTTCTAAGTCATCGCGTACATTTCTAAGAGATACGAATTTTAAAAATATGATAGAAACTGAACGAGAAGATCTGATTGGTTTGGACAAGACTAAACGTCCAAAGAAATATACAGACATGGAGGAGGTAATAAATGTAAGTGGCGTTCAGGTGAAAGCTAACCCACACCCGCTGCAAGAAACATACATTGAATCTGTAAAAACCCTCTCTGAAACAATGAAAAAAAAAAACAAGTCTTAGATATTGCATCTCAGCTGTCTTCGTTAAAAACCTGTATGGCTGACATATTTGACATTTTTAAAGCCAATGCTATGATGCCTACAGCAATGTCGAAATCAAAAAACCCCATAGAAGAGACTGATGAGTTCCTGGTAAGCAAAACGGCAGGTCCAATTACGAATTTTGAAGATTATAATGCTAAACAGGAGACAAATTCGAATTTAAATCTTAAAATTAAACCGCCTGGTTTGATTACATCAGTTAACGCAGGGCGTATGCAGAAACAAAAAAATATACAAGAACATCTTAGCCTAAAACAAACAACTAGCAACGACTGAATTAGCGCTGATAATATTTTGATTCAAAACGAATTGCAAATCTCTGATAGTGAAATTTTGAATGCACTATTAGAAAATATTAGTAACAAACAAGAACTAAACACTAATGAACACAGTAATAAGCTCAAAAATGCCAG
This sequence comes from Ambystoma mexicanum, assembly GCF_040938575.1. Lineage (NCBI taxonomy): Eukaryota > Metazoa > Chordata > Amphibia > Caudata > Ambystomatidae > Ambystoma > Ambystoma mexicanum. Next base: position 1,346,933,186 of record NC_090929.1, read on the forward strand.
CGTTAAAGTTGGAAATGAGACAGAAAGTGAAAAGGTTCTTAATCAACAAGATATTACTAAGATAGTAAGAACATTTTTAGAAGAACAAAATAACAACAAAAAATCACTCAAAGATATAAAACTGGATTTAGAAGTGAGAAATACACAAAAATCGTATGATAACTACGAAGATGATGATGAACTTCTAGATCTGAAAAATCCTACTAAGGCTGAACTACCAAGCTTAATACTCACAACGTTATTTCCAGAAGGCAGAAAGATAACCTTGATCTGTCCCTATATCATGTCCTTATTTGCGACGATCCCTGCACTTGAGCTGATATCCCCTGTTGAAATTGTTTTGGTTGACTTTATTCATAGAAAAAGACTTGACTACGTGCGATTGGTAATTCCTTCAGCGCTAGTCAGAATGTTGCTGATAAAAGAAGCCAAGACTTTGCAATGTAAAGGGTTTGACATATATCAATACATATGTCCTGTCCTTAAACACGGTAGTAGTTACTCAATTCATGGGAGAGAAATACATTCTAAATCAGAAATAACTAAAGAATCTGAAATGGCGGACATACGTTCTGATAAGGTGGAACTAAGAGGCTTGACCCTTGCGCTAAAAAATGTAATTGAATCGTTGAAGACTTTGGCTAAGCCACTTTAGCGACAAGGGGAAAGTCTCGATAGCATCCTGGAATTCGAGAGGTCATTCGCAGTTGGTATATAACACAGAAGTAACGGATTATTTGAGCAATTTTGATGTGGTGTTTATTCAAGAAACAAGGGCAACTATGCAACTATCTTGGGAGAATTACTACACTTGGCAGATACCCGCTGTAAAAGGTGAAAAAGGAAGACCTATGAGTGGCCTACTCACTGAGTGTAAATTTACTATGGATCCAATGAACATAAATGTATGGGCAGACCTAGGGGTTTTCCTAGCAGTTACTTGTAACATCAGATTAGGAGACACTTGTATTAATGTATGTATCATTAACATTTATTGGAACCCTCTTAAATACACGGAAACCCAATTGTTGAAAGAAATCGACATTGTAACAAATAAAATTGATGTATGGAGGGAAACTATGTCGAACAATTTTGTGTTAATTGCGGGGGACCTAAATGCTGACTGTAATCTTAGCAAAGCAGAGATTGATGAGTTGTTATGTGATATTGAAGCTGCAGACAATAAATCAAAATCTATGTCGTCTAGTAATAAACTGAGAGGAGGGATCTGGATGAATTTTGTGAAAATTATGGGGTTAACCAAAATATATAATGACAAACAGACATGGCAGGCTAGGGATTTTGGTTCTATAGTAGACTACGTCTTTGTAATTTATGGGTTGGAAAGATTTATGTCACAGCTAACAGTGGTAGAAATGCCTACAAGTGATCACAATTTACTTTCAATAGAAATTCCACTGAAAACTTAAAAGATACTCAATATACAATGAAGAAATACTTACTAATATTAAAGGCTCTAGGCTACGATGGTCCTATGCTAAAACAAAAAAATTCACTTCGGCATTGTACAAAGATTGGGGATACATGTCGAATGAAGAGAAAATAATAAATCTGTCCGCAAATGGGTTTACTCATTATATAAATATGATTACACAGCAAACATGTATAAGTAAAATAAGCAAAACTAAGAAAAGATCACATAAACACGTGTTTGATAACCAAACTTTAGTCCAAAAAGAATTGAGACAAGAAATTTGTAAGCTAAAAAATGGAACCGATCCCTTAACTAAGAAAAGTAATCAAATTAAAAAATTAAAAAAAGCATTCTAAAATTGGCTAATTGCTCGAAAAGTGTATAGAGATCAAACGGATGGCGAAAAAATGCTTGAGGTAATTAAGAGCAAAAATACCTCCAATTTTTGGCTACTGCTAAATGGTACTTTGATTACGCAAAAAGAGATATGTAATGTCCTTGATATCAAACAAATTGGTTTCAGGAAAAAACTGGGCACTGGCTGTGGTGGTTTGGTCTTGAAAAGTTTACAATCTAAGGTTCTCAAATAACAAGGTGCCACAATTTTTGTGGCGGCGATGGACCTCTCTAAAGCATTCGACCTGGTGGATCGATACACGTTATGGGAAATGTTAAGAGATCTATCCATTCCAGCACATCTCCTTGAAATGATTATAGAGCTATACTCTAACACTAAAATCAAAATTAGACTCAATTCTGAAGGAATGTTATCTTCTGAACAAGTAATTCCGAATGGTTTCAGACAGGGGTGTAAACTGGTGGCCACTTTATTCAACCTTTATGTGTGCAGAGCTGGCAATGAGATGAAAGGTAAGGGTCTGATAGCACCCAAATTAGGTGTATTACCATAGAATGGCTAGCTTATGCTGATGATTATTTACTTTTGGATTGCACTAAAGTTGGATTGCAGAGACTCATAAATGCGTTTGTACTGTTTATCTCTAGTATTCGGTTAAAGATCAATGCGGATAAAACAGCTATTACGTTCTGGGTAAGACTGGTAAAAATCATCTGCGGGCATCTTGGTCTTGTCAAGGAAAAAAATCACCTGTCAAAAGTTCTTGAAATACTTAGGATATCATTTTACAGGTAACGGCTCTATGGCGACTGTGAAAAGACAGTTAAGATGTAAAGCTGAAAAGATTCTAAGACAGATGCGTAAATTTGATGCAAAATTTGGGAGATTTACAGCTACACCGTTAAAACAGTTTTACACCATGTCATGTATTCCTAAATTGGTATATGGTCTAGAGTTCTATGAACTGGAAAATACTGAATTGATGAAAAAACTAGAAAGTGTAATTTGGAAAGGGGTTTTATACTTTATTCCTAAGAGCATATCAATTGATGTAATTAGATATGAATTTGGCTTACAGTCGCTGAGATCCATTATTGTTTGGAAGAAAATATTATTATGGAGAAAATGTTCACTGACCAACTCCAATTCACTATATACGCTAGCTGGGAAGGATGCAACAAATGTTTTTTGCACAAAATTGAAAGAAGATATCAAAGAAATACTAGAGAATGCAGGTATATCACTTGAGTTGCTAGCAAATAATCCTCTAAAAGTAAAATACATTTTGAAATGTAATGACTGGCAACAGACTCTTGATGCAGTAGCGCAATCGAAAACTGCAAATCAAGCTTATTCATGTTGGAAACTTAAACCCCGATTGAAGTTTTATTTGGAAAAATACCCGTCAAGAAATTTTAGAAATACTTTTATGCGATTTTGTTTTGATGTTCTTAAAACCAACTATGTTTTAAAAAGAAGGAAGATGTTAAAAGATGAATGGAGCTGGTGTAAATATTGTAAAAAAGAAGGGGTAGAAGAAACTCTGTTGCACCTTATTTTGTTATGCCCAGCTTTACTGAAAGAACGAATAAGATATTTTGAGCAATTTATAAGACATCTGCATTATGTAGACAGGGACTTGTTATGGTTTCAGATTCGACATAATAATTCTACGGTCTTGAAAATTAGAATTATGGCTTTTTTAAAGAATTTTTGTGCACTCTCATGAAATGTTATACTATGAAATGATAAACCTGTATTTTATGAAATTAAGATTTTAGAAAATCAGATGATAATGCAATATCGTTGATTTTAAAAATGTCTATTTGTGTAAAATGTATTGTGCTTTTTCTATTACTATGTGATTTTCTTTTGTAAAGGTTTAAACAAACCATACATAAATAAATAAATAAATACATAATTTAAAAAATACAAACGCATACCTAAGAATCTCCAGCTTTTCCGCCAGCCTGAGTATACCTAATATATTCTCCTCACAAGGTTTATCTGGTCTCTTAATATCAGATACTTGTGATTGCCTGGTATACTCTCCCGAGAGGGTTTTGTGTATTCACACACTTGTAATGTTCTGTTATACTCTCCTGCCAGGGCCTTTTGTATTCACGCACTTGTCATTGCCTTTCTCTGGAACCTGATAATTCACCACATTAGCCCTTTTGGCTAATTTATCTACTCCACAGTATATTGCCTCGTTAGTGTTTTTCTCACACTTCCAGTGTTGGAAATTCACTGCCTTAGACTTATTGGTTAGTTCACCTTTTCCATTACATACTGACTTCTTATTTTCACATGTTCACTTCTTTATCGGATTCCCTTTCACTTTCTCTCTTTTGGTTTTAATAAACAGCTTTCTCTCTTTCTCTGGTCAGTTTTGTTCAGCTAATAGAATGCAGTGTGCTTGCCAATATGCCCTGGTGTCCCCTTCATTCCAGTGTGGACTCACCAGCTCTTTGTGGTATTCCCTGTCCTGCCCCCGTTACTGTTTCCCGCCATTCCAGTTGGGCTTTTCTGCTTCGCACAGGTCTCTGGTAAATGTTTTGCTGCTTATTTTCACTGGTGAATATCCCTGAGCCCAGCAATGACCTGTGCCATGACTGTCATGTGGAATCTTCCTCACACAGAATTTGCCTGATGGCTCCACTGTCCTGCTCTAAGGCCATTGGTTGGACAGAGAGGAGCAGCCCACTCCCGCCAGCAGTCTCACATGGTTTTTTGTGGTCCTGTTTTAAATATCCCAGGCACAGGTGTGTGCTCACAGCAACTAGATCATTGCCTGTGCTTTGGGCTTTTCCTGCTCTGCATTCCTCCACTCCTCTTCTTCATCACAGGGTTCATCACAGGATTAAGGGTTTTCTGGGAAAAGTAGCCCTTCTTAGTTAACTTGCATGAAAACCATTGGAGGAATGTTTCCAATATGTTTGGGTATAAATCAGTGTTTTGAAAGTTACTCTGTAAATTGGAACAGGGAAGATTTAACACTCTCCTTTGAGGGAGCAGGGGAAGAATCGCAATAGTCCATTAGAATGTTGAAAGGGAAAATTCATCCTCCAAGGGGGATTCCATGATTCATCCTCTGATACTACCATTCCCTCTCAGAGGTTGTCTCCCCCCAAGAGATCTTCTCTTATATAAACACCTCCAGAGTCACAATCAGGTAGTGTAGGGGCTGATTTTCCCATGCCAAATGGGGGGAAGCCACCGCCAGAAAGGAAGTAATTATATAATTGGTTCATTGCAATGTTCAAATGTACTGGTGTATCTTCATATATTTGTGCTGTTCTCTTCTATGATTATGTCTTTTCAGTACACATTGTTCTGCTTTAGGTCTCCTTTAAATTTGTTCAAGTCAGCAGGTTGTCGCCAACATATTCTGTCTGCTCTCCTGGACTCTTGGCAAGACTGCGCCGTCGGCAAGCGGAAGCCCTTCTCGCTGTAGGAATGAGAGCAATGCGCTGAATTGGACTGCCTTGGGCTTTTGAAACTCCGCCTGCTGGTCCTGCCCTCCTGCCCGCCCACTGCTCTCAGCCACTTCCTTATCTGTGCAGGTGCACACGCATCCCGCGCACACATCCTGAAGTGCATAGGAAGTGTGGCTGTTGGGCTGGGTGCTCTGCTCTCCTGGACTCTGGGCAAGACTGTGCTATCGGCAAGAGGAAGCCCTTCTCGCTGTAGGAACGAGTGCACCATGCTGAATTGGACTGCCTTGGGCTTTTGAAAGTACTTACTAACGTTTACTAGTTTTCTTGTGTGTTTACTGACTGCGGGTCTCGCGCGGGTCTCGCTGTGTGTTACATGAGTATTTAACTCACTCTGCTCCTTACCTTGCAGCTCTGCCTGCTGGTCCCGCCCTCCTGCCCGGCCACTGCTCTCAGCCACTTCCTTATCTGCACAAGTGCATGCGCATCCCACGCGCGCATCCTGAAGTGCATAGGAAGTGTGGCTGTTCGGCTGGTGGCGGGCGGAGGAGGTATTGTGGTTTCTATTGTATCTACTTTGATTAGTGAAGCTTGGTAAAAGCGGTTTTTGCTCTATAATGAGGAAGAACAAATTACTGCTTATCTGCAAAGAAGCGGGGGTGGATTTCTTTACAGCTGTGAGCACCAGAAGAGCTAGTCTTGCTCGTGCTGCAGCCTTGCCGCTGCCCGAGGCAAACAAAGAGGAGGTGGAACTCCTGCAATGTGCACAAGAATGCTCACTCTTAGATAAACAGAGTGAGGATAATATAGCCCTCTCCCAATTATTGTTTGGGGAATTGCCCAACAATATGTCGGAGAAAATGAAGGCCTCTAATTTAACCAAAAATTCTGAGTGTCACCCATTTGAAAATGAAAATGTTACTCCTAGCACCTTTAATTACGATAATTTGTTCGATCTTTCTAATCATATACCTATGAATGTGGCGAAACCTGTAACAAGTATGCCTGATACACTTGCTTCTGAATTCTCTGTAATGATGAGCCTATTTAATCAGCTAATACTGGCTGAATTGCAGAAGCAAATAGAATCCATTGTGGATCTGGATATCGTTACTACCTTCCAAATTATCTGACTCACTGAGCAAAACACTGATGGAGATGTCGGGGGAGAGCTCTAAGCTTGATAACGCTGGTTCTGGTTCCACAAAATCTCTGTCAGCTCTGTCACCTGAGGAGATTATTGTTATACCTGCTACTCAGGAATCTGAAGCCGAGACAGTTATGGACAGTACCAGCGACTATCTGGCTGAAACAGAACAACCGGATGAGGGGACAAAAGATTATTTCTGAAAATGGCATGATAGAAGCTAAACTGTCAAAAAGACAAGCTAAAAAGCTGGCCAAACTGAGGAAAAAAAACAATAATAACAAAAATGGAGGTTTAGCTAAATCATCATGAACGTTTTTGAGGGACTTTATACATGATGAGGAGGTTGATGAATTGCCAACTCCTGCAAATAAACAACCACAAAGTAAAATGACCATAACTTGTAGTGATGCCCCCTTGAGTGTAAATACTGGTACCTATCAATTAACACAGAGCATATATATTGAAGGGGATTATCCACTGTGTGTAGTTATGAAGAAAAAAAATCACAGGGAAGATTTATATGAGATCTTTAATGCTGCTCTGCCACAGTGAACTATGGTGGAATCAGTTAGGCTTCCAGACGTTAAGGACTATATCCACCCTACTCGAATAGGTGCAGTCATGCTGGAAAGTAAGATCAGTAATGTGGGTGAAAGTAATCATGATACCGGGCCAGTGAGGAACCATGTAGGTATTTCGGTCAATAATGGTATTGGCAGCACTGACTGGAAAATTGCATCGGGTAAGCCATCTAACGATAACTATGCTATTCGGAACACAAGGGTGTGTGAATTCAGTCGTGATGCCAGGCCAGTGAGGAACCATGTAGGCATTTCGATCAACAATGGTCTTGGCAGCACCGATTAGAAAATCGCATATGGTAAGCCACCCAACGATAATTACTCTGATGTGAATATAAGGGCCAATATTATAAATCCAGTTAGATAAGATATAGACCCTATTAACGAGAGTAATGACCGGAACATAAAAGTGAATGTGGATGACAATGCTCTATATCAATCCATAATCAGAGTTCTTAAGAGGCATCTCAACTTTTGGCAGGACAACTGCCGGTCATTAATACTGTTGGAACATATGAGGAATATTGTGCTGACTCAGTTAGGGATAGGCATGGAACTAACAATCAGAATGGTGGTGTGGAGGTCGATGAACAGTTCCAAGTCCACCGGACACTTGACCTGAAAGAACCTGTGCAACCGGATTTACTGGGGCTGGTTATGACAACCTTATATGATGACCCGGCTAATCCCTCTTTAAATAGGCCATTCATTCTTTCTCTATCGGGTCAGATCTCAGATCTTAGCTTGATTTCTTCGGCAGACATCTACCTAGTTGACATCATACATAGGCAACGCTTTGGTTATGTTCGGCTAGTGATTCCTTCTCCATTGGTCAGAAACCTCCTGCTGAGAGAGGCTGAGCAGCTTCAACTAAGAGGCTATGACATTTTTGAATATGTGCATAATCAGCCTCAAGTAAAAAATCAGTTGCGGAACAATAATAGCCAATCGAAGGAAGTTTATCAAAATAATGTGGTTAGGGAATTGGAGGATGTACCTGATAACGTGGAAAACAGGACTGGAGGTAGCTTGCCCTGACTCTTCGGGAGTCTATTGACACCCTTAAAAAACTTGGGAAGCCTCTCTAGTTACAGAGAAATGAACTATGAAATTATTGAGTTGGAACTCAAGAGGATCCTTTAATTTGCTACATAATCCGACCCTCATGAGTGAACTTTCTCAATTTGATTTTCTGTGTATCCAAGAAACTTGGTCGAGGGTTCTCTTATGCTGGGAGGGCTTCACGGTTTCTTCGATATGTGCACAAGGGGGTAGGCGGGGCCGTCCAAAAGGAGTTCTACGGGGGAATGGGTATTCTCTCAACACTTTCTAGTGGTAAGTTACACACTGAAGTCTAATGCCGCGGACACTGCATTTCTGTTTGTGAACACATACTGGAACCCAGCAGAATACTCAAATCATCAATTATGGTTGGAATTGTGTAACCTGGGTTCACTACTGGAAAGTTGGCTGTCAGTGAATGTAGGGGGGCTCATTGTGATTGCTGAGGATTTCAACGCTGATATTTTTGAGGATTCTTTAATTGGGGACCTACTGTATCAGGGGATAACCCGAAGTGTTGGGGGACAATATGGTCTCACTTTTCTGAGGTTTGGGGCTTGGAAATTCTTGTTAACCATCTTCCCACTTGGAAAGCAAGATGCCTTAAATCCACAATTGATTACATCATCTGTTCTGTGGAAGTGTTTCATTGCACAGGAATGTTCGACATCAATGATACCAATCTCAGTGACCACTGCATGCTTTCTCTGGAAATTGGTACTGTGGTACAAAATAATACAAAAATGCTGTATAACTATAATTTGGGTGCTAACTGTGCAGGGAATAGAATCAACTGGATGGGGAAGATTTTATTGCCACTATGATTAAAGATCATGAGAGATTCTCTGGCCACCAGCAGGATGAGACATACTCGGCCCTCAAATTTACAGACTACATTAGTAGTTCCCTTGCAAAAATGGAGGATTCTTATGGTCATGAGAAAGACAAGAGACTATACAGGTTAAGAAAGCAGGGTACACGCTTATTGATACAGTGGCTATGTTAAAGAAAATTAAGCATAAATATAAAAACTGGTCTATTCAACATTGCACTATTAGATGCCAGAGAGATGGGGAAGTTATGTTAAATTCCTTACGAGGAACCAATTCAATAGATCATTAATTGGAATTTAATTAATGATCTGGAAAAACCACAGAAAGAGTTACTCCTTAATTATCCAATAAATGAATCCACGTGGTTGGGACATTTTGCTAACTTATATTACAGCAAAAAGGACAAAGTACCTATAACATGGAAATGTAAATCTCAATGGCTTTTGAACTTTAACATGAGGGATATTGAAAATGTAATCATTAAATCTAAAAACTCTGGGGCGCCAGGGCCGAATAACTTAACTAATAAAATCTTTAAGTGTGAACCTGTGATATGGGCTAAAATACTCACCCTTTTGTTTAAAAACATATTGTTCACCAAAGTTATTCCCTTGTCCTGGATGGTATCAATCATTATCCCAATTGTTAAGAAGGGATCTTGTTTATGTCCCACGTTTATGTCCCACGAGTTATAGACCAATTGCCATTGCAGATCCAGAATCTAAATTGTTTGCATCTGTGGTTCTGAAAGATATACAAAAAGGGATGTTGGAGGAACAAATCCTAGACATGAGACAAATAGGTTTTAGGAAAAGCATGGGTATAGAGTGTGGTGGTTTGATACTGAATTGTTTGAGAGCTGAAGCTATGAAGAAGGGTGCAACCTCTGTCTTTGTTGCATCCATGGACCTAAGCTCTGCTTTTGTTCTGGTGGACAGAACTATTCTCTGGCAGAGATTGAGAGTACTGAATATGCCCCCAATTCTGTTGGATATAGTAAGGGCTATTTACTCAGAGACAGGATTGAAGGTTAGACTCGACTCAGAGGGCACTCTCTCCAACAAACTCATTATACATAATGGTCTTTGTCAAGGCTGTAGATTGGCACCTACAATATTCAATCATTATGTGAGTGGTGCGAATTTGGCTCTGTCAAACAAGGGCCTAGTGGCCCCCAGACTACGGAATACCCGTCTGTCCTGGTTAGCGTATGCAGACGACTTCCTCCTTATGGATAGCACCAAGATTGGTATTCAAAGAATGCTTACAGCTTTTGAAGAATATATTACTTCTATATCATTGAAGATAAACCCATTAAAAACGGTGATAGTCCGTTTAGGAAGAAGAAATAAGAAGTTAAACA